>NC_077228.1:479337442-479535165 GCF_027887165.1 Monodelphis domestica
CTCCATATCCAATCTGTTTGCAAATCTTGTTGGTTTTAACATTCATCATATATAATCCCTTCTTTCAAATCGGACTTCAGACACTTCCAAGCTGTGTGACCCTAGGTTAGTCATTTAACCCCCATTGCCTAGCCCTTATTGCACTTCGGTCTTAGAACTAATTCATAGTGTTCATTCTAAGATGGAAGGTAAGGGTTTAATATATATATATATATATATATATATATATACATATTATATATACGTATATATATATACATATTATATATACGTATATATATATACATATATATATATAATCCCTCCTCTCCTTCTACCATGCCTCCACCTTATTCAGGCCATTATTTCTTCATATATCACCACAAATTTGGCTGATTGTTCAGCTTCAAGATTCCCCACCACTACCACTGTAGCTCAGTCTCTACTCAGCTATCAAATGAATCTCCTAAAGTGCAGATCCAATCAATCATCACCCCCAACACCACCCCACTTCAATCAACTCCTGTGGTTCTATTACCTCCAGAATCAAATATATAATTCTCCATTTGACTTTTCAAGCCCTAACCTGCCACTCTCTACCTTTCCAGTCTTTTTACACCTCATCCCCCTCCCTAGAGTGTATGCTTCAGTGACATGGGCCTCCCCACTGGATTTCAAACAAGATGCTCCAATCCCCAGCTTTGCACTTTCACTGGCTATTCCCCATGTCTGGAACTTTGTCTCTCCTGGTTTCCCTGGCTTCCTTCAAGTTTCATCTAAAATTCCACTTTTTCCAAGAAGCCGTTTCTATTCCGTCCTCTTTGGCACACAATGTGTGTGTGTATGTGCATAATACATATTAAAATAAATTGGGTTTCTGGTCCTGGAGCCAAGATGGTGCAGTAGAAGCAGGGAAGCCTGAAACCACCGTGAGAATCCTCTCCAATCTTCACTCTATAAGAGTGAAAGAACCAACAAGGAGGCAGAGTGAAGCAACTTTCAAGAAGAGAACAACCTGAAAGGCATGCAGAAGACAAAGTTACTTGGGACGCTTAAAAAGTAACTTGCTCAGAATCACATCTAATAAATATATATCAGAGGTGAGATCTGAACTCTGCTCTTCCTTTCTCTGGCTTTTTGGAAGTCACACATATTAGAGGGAGTTGGGAGGAAGGGACAAAAAGAGAAAGACATTTTTCTTTTCCCCCACAAGGGCAATTCTCTCCCAGGAGTCTTTTACTATAGAATTTGACCAGTTGACTGATTAACTGCTAGGATCTGATGCTAACCAGCTGGCTGTGCTACAGGCTCAGACGTGTACTTGAAGCATCCAAGAAATTTCTTTCATGGGTCATCTGCTTTCACCCAACGTCTCAAATCCCTATGATACTTTCACATTTATTAAGGACTTAGTCATACTGAGTTTTCTTTTTATCTGATTACTTTAAATGGGAGTAGAAACCCTCACTTTTACATATTATTCTTTCTGTCATGCTACACAGAATCCTGAGGTTCACATGTAATCTGGTTACCAGACCTTTAACTCCCATTGTGTCCCAAAGGTGACTCCTTCCTCTCTCTGGTATAGTTCAGTCCTGCTTCAGGACATAACTCATCCTGCTACTTTCGGCGCCCTCTTTCCTGAGATTAGCCCTATCTTGCCAATGGAATTTGGAGGCTCTCTCCTGACCTGTTCGTATGGTTATCTTCCTCACTAGAATGGGACTGAGGAAGAGATGAACAGGAGTCATGGGAGAGAGAGTTGGCGAATTGGATCAGCTGGAAGAAGCAGGCATAAAAGGAATAAAAGCCAGCAACTGAGTTTCTTCTTCTTCTAGGAAGTGGAGACTTCGTGGAAGACGATGAGTGAGAAATATCGCCCATACTTTTGTGGTCGTTACTGTTGTGGCAGTCATTCAGATTTATTTTGCTTTTTCTGCATATCTCCTTTTGTGTCAATAATTTTATACCTATTATGAGCATGGCTCTCTGAAGTGTTAGTCATCTCCTTGAACCATGGGACCGAGGTTAGAGCATGCCCTCACCTTCACCTCTCCCTCATTGCCAAGGTATATGGTAAGACTAACTTTTGCAGTTTTTATAATTATTTATTTTATTTATTTTTGGTTACATTTTGTATTCCAAGTTGTCTTCCCCCTTCCCTCTCAACCTTGCATTAAAGAGAGTCAATATTTGATAAAGATTATGTAGAATCCCACAACATACTTCCATATATCAGTTCTTTCTCTAGAGATATATAGTCCTTCATAAGTCCTTCATAGTCAATTTAAATGTTCATATTATTCAAAGTAGCTTAGTCATTCACAGTTAATCCTTGAACAATATCACTGCTACTGTCTACAATGCTCTCTTGGTTCTGCTAGTTTCGCTTGATTATTGCCTCTATTCTTTTTTTTTTAACACCTTTCATCTTAGAATCAATACTGTGTATTGTGGGAAGCTGGGTAGCTCAGTGGATTGAGAGCAAGTTCTAAAGATGGAAGGTCCTAGGTTCAAATTTGGCCTTAGACACTTCCTAGCTGTGTGACCCTGGGCAAGTCACTTAACCCCCATTGCCTAGCCCTTTCCTCTCTTCTGCCTTAGAACCAATACACAGTATTAATTCTAAGACTGAAGGTAAGGGTTAAAAAAACCAAACAAACCCTGTGTATTGGTTCCAAGGTAGAAGAGAGATAAGACTAGGCAATGGGGTAAAGTGATTTGCCTAGGGATATAACTAAGAGGTATCTGAGACAATATTTGAACCCAGAACCACCCATCTTCAGACTGGCTTTCCATCTACTGAGCTACCTAGCTGCCCCCTATTGACCACACTTGTAATAGGAAGGCCTGGGATTTATCTGTGAGAGCCCAGTTCTTCTAAGTGTGTGCAGTTATGTTCACATGGTTGCAATCCCCACGTGGACTGGAGAGCATGTGGAGCTATGATTAATGGTTTCCTAACTCCATGGCAAAGAAAGGCACTTTTAATTAGGAACTGGGTATGCTTCCTCTTTCCTTCCCAACTGTGCTGGGATATTGTATTGTATTGTAAGCTTCTGGGTAGAGAAAGAAGGCTTTAATCTCCCCAAATGCTGGCCATGAGAATGGGCCTCTTTTCTCTGATTCTTTGTATTTGTCCAGTTTTGGTCTTCTACAAAGTAGGATAAGACCTTGAGAGCTTCAGAAGGTTGGGAGGCCAAGCCACCTGAGGCCAGGGAATGGGATTTTGTGTCCAGCTAAGCCTACAAGAAGTAGAGTTCCAAATAACAAGCCTGACTCAGCAGAGAAGTGGATGAAGGAATGACTACAAATTATTCATTGGCTATACTGTATTCAGAAGTGAACTTGGTGGGAATAATGTTGTCTAGAAACTGCGTTAAGTGTTAGCCTGCATTTCCCAGCTTCCCAGTGTCTGAGGTTATATAGGGAAGTGATGGTGAACCTTTTAGAGGGGTGGGTGATGTGAGAAATATCCTCAGGTAAGGAGGAGAGGAGTAGCCTATCCCCTGGCCCTCTGGATTTCTAGGAATGAACTCTGGCAAACTCTGTGCTGGGACAATGGCACACATGCCCAGAGAGAGGGTTCTGAGTGCCCCCTCTGGCACACATTCCATAGGTTCGCCATCATGGATGTATATAATACTGGTGATTAAGCTGAGGGAGAACACACCAGAATCTGGACTTGAGTTATTAGCATTAGAGGTTAGTAACCCCCAACCCTTCAGAATTATCCTGAAGACTCTGAAAGACATATACAGCCTTTTTCAGTGTTGTGACTCTTCTGTGAGAGCTAGGAAATGGTTCCATACTGTTGGACATAGTTGATGTATTGGTTAGTTTTGCAGAACTGCTTTTTTCCCCTCTTTCTTTTAAAATCTTTGTTCAATGGGATGAGGAAGGGGAGGAAGGGAATATTCATAAATCAAGGTGATATAAAACCAAAATAGAACAATAAAATTAAGATAAGAAATGAAAAGAGCTTGAACTAGGTCCCCAAGGGCTGGGAGTATGTCTATTCAAGAATGCCGCAGATCTAGCCCAAGGATGCTGCCACTGTATCTGTTTCTATGGTTACTACTTAGTCACCCCCCACCCCCGACTGACTTGCTTCCTTCCCACAGGATAACTCCTAGGATTGATATATTGAGATTAGGACTGAGGGGTCTTCCAGAAGTTTATCTGTAACTATCAAGTGGCAACCTATAATAGCATTTCTCAGTGGGACTGAAATGGCTATAGAGAACTGGGAGCCATAAGGAGGACTTTACCTTGATGTTCAGTCATGGAAAGAGCTCTGACCTTAGAGTCAGACCTGCCTTTGAATCCTGAATCTGCCACCAACTAGTTATATGACCTCAGACAAGTGACTTCATCTGTCTGACTGTACCTCAGTTTCCTCATATGCTAAATAGGGATGGTGACTATTATATTAAAGCTTTACTCTAATGCTCCAGGATGATGGGGAGGTGACCTTGGGTTCTTGAAAGCAATGCTGGCAGAAGACAAGCTCAGGCAGGTTTTGTGCAAAACTGGAAAGACTTAGCACACCAGCCTGGCAGTGAATTATTTGTCTTTCATCTTAGGACAGCCACGCTATGTTTGTGAAGGCTTTTCAGTAAGCTTACTTCAGAAGGATGGATTTTTTAGTCATGGCAGCTCTTGAAAATGGTCCAAAATGACATGACACTAAAGGGTTGAAATCTGTATTGGTGAATGGAATACTCACACTGACTTATCCATGATAACATCATGGATAAGAGTATAAAATAAGCAATAACTACCTACACAATCTACTTAACAGCATTATCAGGGAGGAAAGCACTTTGTAAGCTGTAAAATTGCTGTTACGATTACAAAAGTTCCTTTCCCTCCTATTCTTCCTTTTCTTCTTCTTTTTCTCCTCCTTCCTTTCTTCTATTTCTCCCTCTTTTTATGCCACTCCATCTCACCTTTTTTTCACACAGAATCATAAAATGTTAGAATTAGAATGCAACAAGATTGCTCAGTGGATAGATCACTAGATCTAGAGTGAAGACCTGAATTCAAATCTAATCTCAGACATTTACTACCTATATAACCTTGGACAATTCTCTTAAACTTTGTATGCCTCAGTTTTTTCCTCCATAAAATAGAGATAAAAACTGATTCCTAACCTTCCTCTTCAAGAAACTAGCTTGAGGTTTTGGTTTATTCTATCAGTCCTTTTCAGTTCTCAGCGTTTCAGCTTTGGCATCCTTGAAGGCAGGAGTCCAGTCTAGATGTTGCTGCCAACCCAGCAAGGAAGCTCTGAGAAGTCAAATTCTGGGTTAGAAACCCAGTGGGGTTTAGCATTTGGAACCTTGTGGAACTCTGCTATATGAAAACTAAGCTAAATTGTGGAGCTAATCTATCTTTCCAGAAACTGAGATGGTATAAGGGGGATTATGTCTCCTGGTGGTTGGAAGATGGAGTACATTTATCCTTCATGTATCTTTGATGTAAATATTCCTTTTTTAAAGGGAATCTACATGCAAGTAGATGCCTCAGTGTATAGAGTGCTAGTCCTAGAGATGGGAGGTCCAGGTTCAATCTGGCCTCAAATACTTCCTAGCTATGACCCTGGACAAGTCATTTAATCCCTATTGCCTAGCCCTTACTGCTTTTCTGCCTTAGAAATGGATATTTAGTATTGATTTCAAGACAGAAGGGGGGTTAATTTTTTAAGGCAAATCAGATTATTAAGTGGTTAATTGAAAGTGGGGATTCAGGAACCCCTAAGATTGGGAAAACACAACTGGTGAGGACTAGCCCTAATGGGAGACACTAGAAGCCTCTTAGATGGCACAGTCTTGGAGTCTGAAAGACCTGAGTTCAAGTCCAATCTCATACACTTATTGTGTTTGATGCTGGGCAAGTCACTTTATCCTATTTGCTTCCCTTTATTCACCTGAGAAAGGTCCTCAGAAAATAAAACTATCACTCTTTGCAGATGATACGATGGTTTACATAGAAAACCCCAGGGAATCAGCCAAACAAAAACCTGATAGAAACAATTAAATTTGGCAAAGTTGTAGAATATAAAATATACCCACTGAAATGGTAAAACACTCCCATATCTATGCCATGAAAATCTCAAATGGGTTCACAAAGAGTCTGATAAGACTGAACAACCATTTGTGTTACATGATATGCTTATGTTATATATAATTATATAGATAATATATCATATATCATATAATACAGTAACATGTAAAATGTATTTAGACAACATATTTACATTTAATTCTCCCAGGTGCTAGTATCCTCCTCTTCCCTACTACTGAATATTTATATTGTAAATATCCTATGCATATTTATCTGTCAATATTTTGCATGCCTGCAATAGAATGTATGATGCTCAAGCCTCTCACTCTTGTGTACTTAATAAATGTTTGTAGGAGTTTAAAAAATGTTGATTGACACTGGTGGTAGAGGAGTTTGGCCACTTCTGTACTTCCTGCTCCTCTCTGCCAACATTTCAGTTCAATTTAACAAGTATTTCTTAAGTACACTCTGGAAGGCACTAGGGATACAAAGATGAAAAATGATACAGGACCTTCCTTCAAGGATTTAAATTTGATGATTGGCAGGGGGATTTGACATGTACATAGATAAGTCTAGAAGATGAGCTAGTAGTGGTTGGTGGTGGTGGTTGTCCTTAGTACTGGAAGAGGACAAAAATGACATCACCATGTCCAGTTAGGGCTGATCAGACCAATATGAGCTCAGAAGGCTCTTCTTCAGGCACAAATAGCCCCTATAGGTTTGAATAGAGATGTCTCCAAATTGGAGCATCTAATGTTTCTTTTGAGTTAGTGCAATTCTACTAATGCCTTGGCCTGCCATGCAGGATGGTCTTGTGCCAATGTTTCCCATATCTCATAATCTAGAGTAAAATTATTTAGAGAGGCCTTGAGAGTGTCCTTTGTATCATTTCTTCTGTCCTCCATAAGAGTGCTTGTACTGCTTGAGCCCTTGATAAAATAGTGTTTCAGGTAAACATGTTTGACATTTGAACAAAGTGGCCAGCCCATCAGAGTTGCCCTCTCTTGCAGTTCAACCTGAGAAAGGTCCTCAGTAAATAAAACTATCACTCTTTGCAGATGATATGATGGTTTACGTAGAAAACCCCAGGGAATCAGCCAAAAAAAAAAACCTGATAGAAACAATTAGATTTGGCAAAGTTGTAGGATATAAAATATACCCACATAAATCATCAGCATTTCTATTTGCCACCAACAAAGTTCAAAGGCAAGAGAAAGAAAAGGAAATTCCATTTAAAATAACTATAGACAATATAAAATACCTAGGAGTAGACTTACCAAAACAAATCCAGCAACTATATGAACACGATTACAAAACACTTTTCATACAAATAAAATTAGACTTAAACAAGTGGAGAAATATTAATTTCTTATAGATAAGCCACGCTAAAATAATAAAAATGACAGTGCTACCTAAATTAATTTATTTATTCAGTGCTGTATCAATAAAACTATACCAAAATTAATTCCTAATTAGAAAAAGTAATGAAATTCATCTGGAAAAACAAAAAGTTAAGAATATCAAGGGAATAAACGAAGTAAGGAGGTTTAGCCATACTAGATCTCAAACTATAATATAAAGTGGTAATCATCAAAACAATCAGGTACTGGCTAAGAAGTACCACTAGTGGGTCTGAATCCCAAAGAGATCAGAGATAGGGGGAAAGAACCTTCCTGTACAAAAGTATATTAAGTAGCTCTTTTTGTAGTGGGAAGAATTGGAAACTGAGGGGATATCCATCAGTTGGAATGTCTGAACAAGCTCTGTTATATAGTTGTAATGGGAAACTATTGTGCCATAAATGATAAACAATATGAGTTCAGAAAAACCTGGAAAGACTTATAAGAAATGATCAGTGAAGTGAGCAAAACCAGGAGAACAATATATACAGTAACAGAAATGTTGTACGATGATCAACTGTGAAGGACTAAACGATTATGAGCAAAACAAGACCCCAAGATAACCCAAGGGACTCAGGATAAACAAACAAACAAACAAACAAACAAACACACTCTCCATAGCTGGAGAAGGAATCATTGGAATCTGATTATAGATCAAAGCAATCCATCCTTCACTTTATTTCCTTTATGAGTTTTTAATTGTATATGTGATATGTGTCTTCAGTCCTGACATCAGGAATATGGAAATATGTACGTATGAAAGCACTTATATAACCTATATCAGACTATTTACCACCTCAGGGAAGGCAACAGAGAATCTTCCCCCTCTCCATTGAGTGTTCTGTTCACTCCTCTATTTTAAATTTCTAATTTGTTCTTTCTGGTATAGTTATAAATATAAAGAATACTTCATTTAATGTGCTAGCCTTGGATACAGGCTCATTTGAAGGACACTAATAGGAGGAGAGAGAACTGGGCTGGAATAAGCACAATGGAGCCATTCAAGGCTCATTCTGGAAGACCTGCTCTTAGGGCCAAAGTAGTCAGGGAAACTAACACCCAAAACATCCATCTTTTTAAAAAAATCTCAAGACAGAAGCATGAAAACTGTTACAAAAGACCAGAGATAGTGATTTAGCACAACCCAATCTTATACCCCTAGCCAGAATAGAATCCCAATAGTGAGAACAGAAATATGGATAAGATTATTAGACTTGAGTTCTATCTGGTTTCCTCTACTTCTGGCACTCAATCCTATTCACCAAAAGCAGACCACTTAATCAAGCAACTAAGTGGTGGAGTGGATAGCATGTCAGGCCTGGAGTCTGGAAGACTCATCTTCCTAAAATCAAATCTGTCCTTGGACCCTTACTAGCTGTGTGACTTTGGGAAAGTTGCTTAAACCTGTTTGCCTCAGTTCCCTTGTCTGTAAAATGAGCTGGAGAAGGAAATGGCAAACCGCTCCAGCATCTTTGCCAAGAAAACCTCCAAGGGGGTTATGAAAAAACTGGCAAGACTGAATAACAGCAGAACAATGAAGCCTCATTCTGTTACTCTGACTTTATTTTCTATTTTCTGATTAAGGTATCTATTGCCTCCTGTGTTAAAATGGAAGCTTTTTGAGGGCAGAAATTGCTTTTTTAGCTTTTCTTTGTGCTTCCAAACCTTGGCACAATGCCAGGCATATATAATAAGGATTCAATAATACTTGTTTGATTTATTTTCCTATTGGTTTATGCAGATAAATGATGGGGGAAAGGTAGAGAGGCAATTTAATTAGTGGGGACAAATTCATTTCCTTTGCTGACCTTGAATAATTTACCAGATGTAGAATGATGGGCTAGCATCTGAAAGGGGCTGAGTAGGGAATAGAATGATTGGGTAGCATCTGAAAAGGGCTGACCTTTCGTAAAGCACAAATGACATCAGAGTTATCCACTATCATACCTCACTGCCTCTGTCACCTCTCACAATGTGCAAATTTACTGAAATCTGAAAGGGGTGCTCTCTTACATTTGTTTCATGGAGGAGATCTTTTGCCTTTTCTGTGCGGTGGACTCTTTCCTTTGGCAGTCTGATGAAGTCTTTGGAGTCCTTCTCAGAATAATGTTTTTAAATAATTGAAAGAAATCCTCAATTTCAGTTGGAGGTTAGTGAAAATTAAAAAAAAAAAATTCCAAATTAAGTTCACTGACCACCTCTCCCACCCTCAACATCTGTTAATGGATTGCTTGAGGATCTTTGGAATCCAGATTAAGAAACCCTGGATGAATCACTACCATACTGGAACTTTAATCTCTCAACATCAGTATCAATTCTAAGACAGGTTAGTTAGTTTGTTTTTTAAGCCTACTATTGTGCCAAGCACTATACAAATACTTTCTCATTAGATCTTCACAATAACCCTAGAAAGTAGATGCTATTGCTATCTTCATTTTGCAGTTAAAGAAACTAAGGCAGAATAACTTACCCATGATCACACAGCTAGAGTCTGCTATCAAACCCGAATTCAGGACTTCTATACTCTACGTTTAATGTATTCCATCCACCATACCTCCTGGCTGCTTAGACGCATCTATCCTGGATATATCTCTACTGGCTTCCTTACTTTACTCAAGATCATAGAATCACAAAAGTAGAGTTGGCCTTTGGGAAAATTGTCCCTAGGTTCCGTCTCTGTCAGTTTATTCTTGGTCTTTCTTTTAAGGAGGGTTAGAGTATTAGTGGAAGGGTAGGGCCAGTAATGCGTGTGTGTGTATGTGTGTGTGTGTGTGTGTAGGTGGGGAATATAATCAATCATTGCTCAGTGTACACAGAAATGCCCAGAAGGATCCCAAGTGTGAAAGTATCAGTATAACAGAGAGCAAGGCTGATCTTTCCACTCTTCTCTCATGACACTCCATTCATCACTTACCAGTCGGGTGAGTTCCTTGATTCTTTGATGCAGCGTGGTGAGTGGATTGTAATGACCTTCGTCCTCTACAGTCCACTGATTTTCAGGAATGCTCCAGCACCAGGACCTACCAGAGGCCTTGTAGAGGATGTGGCTTCCCTTTTATTCTGTCAGCTTATGTTCCCCACCACATTGCTAGCTTTCCATGGTCCACCCCCTTTTCTCTTCCAAATTGATATCAAGATTTGAGGATGGGGGACCAGCTCAGTAGATTGAGAGCCAAGCCCAGAGATGGGAGGTCCTACTTTCAAATCTGACCTTAGACACTTCCCAGCTGTGTGACCCTGGGCAAGTCACTTAACCCTCATTGACAAACCTTTACCACTCTTCTGCCTACAGTATTGACCTTCAGGTCATCTCCCACCAAGGCCTTCCATGGTATTTAATGAGACTATTAAGTACTCTGGTCCTAGTGTGCTGTTACACCTTAGCCCTAACTCTAAAGACTCCCCTTCTCTCCCTTTCTCTATCCCTGGCTCTATTGTTTATATTGCTTCATGTTGATTGATTGCCTGTTTTAAACTTGGATAAAAGGCTGACAAGAATGAAAACAAGCTGGATCTCCACCAAGGTCTCTAGGCACTAGAATTAAGAGGGCGTGGAGAAGGCTTCCAGTAAAAGGTGATTCGTGCTATCTGTATAATTTATCAGGAGCAGCATTATCATTACTGTATGGTACCTTAGAATCTATCTAATCTGATTTTCTTTGCTTATGAATTGTAAGAACCAAAGCCTAGAAAGGTGGTCCAAGTAGTAAGTAGTGAGACTGATTTAAGCCTATGTCTTCTAAACCCAGGATTAATGCTAAAGGTATTATTGCTCCTCTTGGGGCTATGCTCTCTCTTAAAACCCCTCATTTCTTTTTTTTCCCTTTCTACTGTCACCTTCACCTGTTTAACCTTAGCTCAGAATTTCCAGATTATGGATGCCTCTGCTCTCTGTTGAAGTTTCTACCTTGCTGTCCCAGGTTTCCTCAAGCCTATCTCCAACTAAGGAGAGCTATTCTAGTAACTGAAGAAGTCGGTGAGAACATTCAATTTAACTGAACCAATATTTATTAAGTGCTTCTCCAGGACAAAGCCTTATGTTAGACCCTGGGGACATGAAGACAGAAGGTACCCAGACCCTCTTCTTCTTTTTATTTTTTTAAACCCTTATCTTTTGTGTTAGTATCCATATTAAGTATTGGTTCTGTTAAATTTAAAATTGCGGTTGAACTGATAATATATCAATTAGGTGGTCACCAGGGATTTAATTCTAAATCCCAAAATGAATTACTAAAGTAAATGGAATTTATGGTAGTTTATTTACAATATTTATAATAGAAGGAAGATATTAAGGAGAGAGACAGAGAGAGACAGACAGAGAGAGAGAGAGAGAGAGAGAGAGAGAGAGAGAGAGAGAGAGAGAGAGAGTGAGAGAGAGAGAGAGAGAGAGAGAGAGAGAGAGAGAGAGAGAGAGAGAGAGAGAGAGAGAGAAAGAAACCTCTGGCTTCTTCTTATACCAGTTAGAATTTCTAAGTCCCAAATCAGGGGAAGAGAGTCTAAAGAACTATGGGCCTTACCTGGAGGCTTCACACCTCCAAAAAGGTGGGGTCACTAAGTCAGCTTTTCACTCACCAATGGTGACAATCTTAAAGAAATCTGGGTGTTGGTCTTCCAGTAGCTCCTCCATCCTTCACTCCAAGCCCAGGTGACTGACTGTGTCTGAACTCATCCAAATCTCTGAATCTGAAGTCTACCAATCAATTAGATTTTCTCCTGGACTATCCATTCTTTAGTTCTGACCTTCTTTGGTTAGATTATATCTTTTTGAGTTTCTTAACACCTCTTTGTAGCTCACCTTTTGTAGTTACTTAACACCTTTTTGTAGTTAAGATCTATAAATAGATTGTAGCTTAAAAGTTTAGCTTCAGTATAAAGTAAGTACCTTCATTGTTACAATCAGGAGATTACAATTTTATCTTCACAATAAAGAAAGAGCTAAATCTCTTCATTGTTACAATCAGGAAATAGCTAAATCCAATCTTCACCATTCTAAGGCAGAAGAGCAATAAGGGCTAAGGAACTAGGGTTAAGTGACTTGCCCAGGGTCACACAGCTAAGACATGTCTGAGGCCACATTTAAACCCAGGATTCCTGTCTCCAAGTCTGACTCTCTATCCACTCAGCCACCTAACTGACCCTACACAAGGCCTGTTCTTAAGGAGCTTACAAAATGCAATGATTAGTAGTAGTCTCTCAGTGACCGAGAATGACAATTGTCTTTGCGCATTTTCATTTATTGATGTACCCTCATGTGGCTTTGAAGTCCAAAGACTGAGGCGCAAAGTTCGTGGCACATGGGACATGGGACGCCAGTTGTTACAGGAGGTGCGGCTGTGGCCTGGTGTCGGTGTTCACACGCAGCGGCAAGATGTCGACGTCGTTCATCTTCAAAGGTAGTGGCGGCCTGGTTAATGTGGGTTCGCCAGCTGCTTCTGACAGAAGCAGCAAGTTCTTATTGCTTTGGTGTAATGCCAGCCCACTTCAAGTTTGACCTTAGCTGATCCTTGAATCTTTTCTTTGGTTGGCCTTGTTTCCTGAGTCCAGCTGACAGTTCACCATAGAATACAGTGA
The DNA here is from genome assembly GCF_027887165.1 of Monodelphis domestica. Classification (NCBI taxonomy): domain Eukaryota; kingdom Metazoa; phylum Chordata; class Mammalia; order Didelphimorphia; family Didelphidae; genus Monodelphis; species Monodelphis domestica. The sequence continues at coordinate 479,350,459 of NC_077228.1, forward strand.
ACAGGGACGCATTGTGGGTGATCCTCAGCAAGCTTGGTTGCCCAGCAAAATTTGTCAAACTGATCCAGCTCTTTCATGCCGACATGACAGGGGAAGTCCTATCTGGTGGAGAGACTTTCGATCGCTTCAACATCTCCAATGGCGTGAAACAAGGCTGTGTCCTCGCTCCTGTACTATTCAACCTATTTTTCACCCAAGTATTACGATATGCGGTGATGGATCTAGACCTGGGCGTCTACATCAAATACCGACTGGATGGCTCACTATTCGACCTTCACCGCCTGACTGCAAAAACAAAGACAACAGAGAGACTCATCCTGGAAGTTCTCTTTGCAGATGACTGTGCTCTCATGGCCCACCAAGAAAATCATCTTCAAACCATTGTGGACAGGTTCTCCACCGCAACAAAACGGTTTGGCCTGACTATCAGCCTCAGCAAAACAGAGGTGCTGTTCCAACCTGCACCAGGGAGGCCAACGAACCAGCCGTGCATTACAATCGACGGCACGCAGCTTTCTAATGTCAACACTTTCAAGTACCTGGGCAGCACCATCGCCAATGACGGGTCCCTAGACCACAAGATTAATGCCAGGATCCAAAAGGCCAGCCAGGCACTTGGGCGGCTGCGCTGCAAAGTCCTCCAACACAGAGGTGTAAGCACTGCGATGTAGCTCAAAGTATATAATGCAGTGGTCCTCAGCTTGCTCCTGTACGGTTGCAAGACATGGACACTATACCGGAAGCACATGAAACAGTTGGAGCAATTCCACCAATGCTTTCTCCAGTCAATCATGAGGATCTGATGGCAGGACCGAATCACCAATCAGGAAGTCCTCAACAGAGCCAACTCGACCAGCATCGAAGTCCTGGTCCTCCAAACCCAGCTACGATGGTCTGGACACGTCATCCGCATGGACCCACAGCGAATACCAAGACAGGTATTCTATGGTGAACTGTCAGCTGGACTCAGGAAACAAGGCCGACCAAAGAAAAGATTCAAGAATCAGCTAAAGTCCAACTTGAAGTGGGCTGGCATCACACCAAAGCAACTAGAACTTGTTGCCTCTGTCAGAAGCAGCTGGCGAACCCACATTAACCATGCCCCCACCACCTTTGAAGATGAATGACGTCGACGTCTTGTGGCTGCACGTGAACACCGACACCAGGCCACAACTGCACCTCCTGTAACAAATGGAGTCCCATGCCCTGTGTGCCACAAACTTTGTACCTAAGTCTTTGGACTTCAAAGCCACATGAGGGTACATCAATAGATGATAATGCACAAAGACAATTGTCATTCTCGGTCATTGAGAGACTACCACTATTACTATTACCTGTCTTGGTATTTGCTGTGGGTCCATGCGGATGATGTGTCCAGACCATCGTAGCTAGGTTTTGAGGACCATTACTTCGATGCTGGTGGAGTTGGCTCTGCAATGAGATGAAAATATATACACCCAAAATAACTCTGGGGAAAAAAAGAGATTGTAATAAGTGGGGAGAGGGGGGCAGGAGGGAGAGTATAAGATCTGGGAAGTTTTCCATCAACTCAGTGAGCTTGTAAGAAGGAAAAACTATGGAATTTTTATTGTATCTTCCAATGAAGGGCTTGGTTTGGGGATGAAGTGGTTGGGTTATTCTGTTGTGTGTAGAACAGCTCTTGGTACTGTATAAAAATAAATGGGACATATGCTATATTTTCAAGGAGCTTACCTTGGAAAGAGAATCTTCATCACAAAACATCAAAAACATTTCACTCTTTTGCCCTTTTCCTTTTTCAGAATGGACCTGGGTCCTAGGGGCAAACTCTCACCCAGGATGTCCCAACCAGAAGCCAATAATGGCTACCTAGGGCAAAGGCACATGGGATCTACAGATGCTCACCTACCTACATAGCCTAAGCTTGGACATCTAGTTCCTGGCCTCAGTCTGGGAGAAGCCAATCTCAGCCTGAGAGATAGAAGCTATAGAGAGGGGACCACATGCTCCAAATGGTGAGAGTTCTTGAGCCCCAGTCTCTTTGATAGAGGAAAGGGGCCTTTCTGGGCAGATCAATCCTGCAATCTAACCTTCTAGCAAGAGAAAGGGAAGTTAGCATTAGCCTCTTGGCCCTGCTTTCCTTATCTCTTGCCCACAGGGTAGCATCTTAAAGCATCATGGGTCTCTAAGCTAACACAAGACTCACAAAAATGCCCAGGAGTTGCAACATTGTCAACCTTAAGTTCATTTCACTTCTGTGGGGAACTACAGCAAGGTCTGAAGTGCCTCCTGGATCACTGCCTTGTTGTACTGGAGGGGCTTGCATTGCTCATTGAAATTATGACTTATGCCCTACAGGGTTTCCCTAGATCAACAGGTCATAGTAGAGAGTTCTGACAAAAAGTGATCCATCGGAGAAAGAAATGGTAAATAGCTCTAGTATCCTTGCTAAGAAAACCCCATGGACAGTACAAAAATGATAAAAAGAGGTGGCACAGGAAGATGACCCCCTCAGGCTGGAAGGTGTCCAACATGCTACTGGGGTAGAGTGGTAGACTTAACTAGAACTAGTTTCAGTATTGATGAAACTGCTGGGTCAAAGCTGCAAGAAAACTGAGCTGTGAATGTGTCTGGTGATGAAAGGTACGTCCAATACTGTAAATATCAATATTGCACAGGAACCTGGAATGTAAGTTCAATGTGGTTAAACAGAATGGAGAGATTAAATATTTAAATCTTGGGTGCCAGTGAACTTAAATGAACAGGAATGGGTGAGTTTAATTTAGGAGATCACTACATATACTACTGTGGGAAAGAATCCCATGGGAGAAATGGAGTAGCCCTCATAATTAATAAATTAATTATATAAATAAAAATATATATGTAAATCATAATAAATAAATTAATTAAAATACTGGGATATAATCTCAAAATATGATGCAATGGAGGGAAATGGCCCATTCAGCAGAGGGGATTGGAATGTTAAAGTGGAAAATCAAAAGATAATTAGAAAAGGTAATAGAATAGAATTAGAATAATAGGCAAGTTTGGTTTTGGAGTACAAAATGAAGCAGGGTAGAGACTAATAGTTTTGTCAAGATAACTCGCTGGTCAGAGAAGGCATCTTTTTCAATAACCCAATAGGTGACTCTGGGCATAGACGTCACCACATGGTCAATACCAATATCTGATTGATCGGTGGAGAAGTTTTATACAGTCAGTTAAAATAAGACCTTGAGCTGACTGTGACTCATATCATAAGTTTCTTATTGTAAAATTCAGTCTTAAATTAGAGGAAGCAGAGAAAACCATCATACCATATAGGTATGATCTAAATAACATCCCTTATGAATATGAAGTGGAAGTGGTGAATAGATTTAAGGAATTAGATCCAATGGAGAGAGTGCCTAAAGAACTAAGGATAGAGATCCAGGAGGGAGCAACAAAAGACATCCCAAAAAGAAGAGCAAGAAAGCATAATGGCCATCTGATGGGGCTTTGAAAATACCTGAGGAAAGAAGGAAAGCAAAAGGTAAAGGAGAAATGGAAAAATATATTCAAATGAAAGCAGAATTCCTGAGAGCAGAAAGGAGAAATAAAAAGGTTTTCTTAAATGAACAATGCAAAAAAAAAATAGAAGAAAACAATAGAATGAGAAAGACAAAATCACTTCAAGAAAACAGATATGAAGGACTAAAATTCAAAAATGGTAAGGACTTAACAGAAGTAGAAGAGATTAAGAAGTGAAGGGACAGTTAGGTGGCTCAGAGGATAGAGAATCAGACCTAGAGACAGGAGGTGCTAGGCTCTAATCTGGCCTCAGAAACTTCCTAGCTGGGTTACTCTGGACAAGTCACTTAATGCCCATTGCCTAGCCCTTACTGCTCTTCGGTCTTGGAACCAATGCTTAGTATTGATTCTAAGTGAGAAGATAAGGGTTTTTAAGAAAAAGGAAAGAAGTGACAAGAATACATGTAAGAACTATACAGGAAAGATCTTAATAGTACTGATAATCATGATGATGTAGTTATTGATTTAGAGCCAGACATCCTAGAGAATGAAGTCAAGTGAGCCTTAGGAAGTGTTGCTAACAATAAGGCTACTAGAAGTGACATAATTCCAGTTTTACAATTTGTATCTCATTAGATGCTTATAACAGCCTGCAAGGTAGGTGCTATTATTATCCCCATTTTATATTTGGGAAAACTAAGGCAAATAGAGATGAAATAATTTGCCCAGTTACTTCACAGATAGTAAGTGTCTGATGCTGGATTTGAATTCAGGTCTCCCTGACTTCAGGCCCAGTGCTTTATTCACAAATTTTCCAACTTTCTTGTTTGAAAGTTGAGGGAAAAGGTTCAAAAGAGGTCAAAGAACTTGCTCAAAGTCATACAGGTAACAAAGTGGCAAAGTAAAGATTTGAACCCAGGATCTCTGATTATAAATTCAGCCTTACTCCCATTGATATCTGTAAGCTTAGAGTTTGAGATACTAGTCCATGAGTTACAAGTGCAAAGTTATTCAAAGAAAAGTATCATGGGAAATCTGAGGAAGGAGATACTATTTTCACCTGGGTGTGGTGATGAGTAAAGCCTTCCTAGATGAGAAGCCTGGAAGGATGGGAGGAACTTTAATAGGCAGAGATAATGACAACAACAGCTCAAATCTGAATAGTACTTTAAGGTTTAAAAGTCATTTTATGAGGATCATCTTATTATATTCAGCTAATGAAGGAGGAAATGAACACTCCTGGAGGTTGTGATTTGCACAAGGTCACACAGCTGGTAAATCTCTAAGCCCAAATGTTAATCTGGGTTTCATAATTCCAAGTAAATGGGAGGAAGGAAGAATTTGATTTTATACATGGGGAATGATAAAAGCATACAAAGCAAAGATTCAGAAGCAAGCCAAGGCAGAGAATAGTTTAGTTTGCCTAATATGTTCCAGCAAATAGGATAAGAAAAGGTTGGAAAGGAAGTTGAGAATCAGTATAAGAAAAGCCTTGAATATCAAGATATAGGATTTATTTTGGCAGAAATAGGGAGGCACTGATGGTTTTTGAGTAAAGGAGTCGTATGATAGTAATTTTATTATAAGTATGTCTAATCCTAATTTATGTAATCCCAGAAGGTCCAGACAGTTCATTGACTCAATCAATCAAAAGTATAAACCTTTAAAGTATAAATCTTTAACTGATTTGAGGAAAAGAAAATGCTTAGCTCAGCGGTTCTCAACCTGTGGGTCGTGACCCCGGCGGTGGTCGAATGACCAAAACACAGGAGTTGCCTAAAGCCATTGGAAAATACATATTTCCGATGGCTTTGGCCACTGAGAAATCACGCTACTTTACAGCAAGATCTTGGAAAGAACAGGGACCCTGCTGCCCGTACATTGTACTAATATTAGTTACCTATCAGCAGCCCTCCCCTTATGAGGGGTGATGGATTTACCCTGTTGCCTGGAGACCGGACTCAAACAGAGACCCAGAGAGAGCACCCCCTCGCTGGCTCCGGAGGGGTTAAGAACGAGTCCTGGAGTGGATAACTCCTGGAACAGATAATGGAGCCGAGTAAACCCAGCAAAGTGAAGCCTCAGCTCGAGCTGGAGGGAGACGACAGGAAGAAGGCAGTGTCTGTGGATCCCCTCCCCAGGCAGGACTTACCTCCCGCCTCAGCGCTTAGGCTACCTCCTGCTGAATTAATATTTCTCAACATGTAATTAAATATTGTTTTTGTGATTAATCACTATGTTTAAATTATGTTTGATTTGTAGTAATGAGAATACATAATGCATATCAGGTATTTACATTCTGAATCATAACTGTAGCAAAATTACAGTTTTGAAGTAGCCACCAAAATAATTTTTTGGTTTGGGGTCACCAAAACATGAGGAACTGTATTGCGGGGTCACGGCATTAGAAAGGTTGAGAACCACTGGCTTAGATATTAAAGACAGGAAATATCTTTTGGTTGTCCAAAATCATTGGACACACTTCTGGGCCTGCGTATAACCTCAAGACAATTTGGAATCAACAAATCTAACAGCAGGCCACTCCACTGGTAAAGCAGTTCCATCCAAGTTCTGAAAGAATCATTTTGGGGGAAGAGTTTCTCCCTTCCCCTTTTCTTCCCCAAATAACAATATGAGGTCAATAGGCAAGGAGGAGACCAAGTTATCACTTTTTGCAGATGACATGATGGTCTACTTAAAGAATCCTAGAGATTCAACCAAAAAGCTAATTGAAATAATCAACAACTTTAGCAAAGTTGCAGGATACAAAATAAACCCACATAAGTCATCAGCTTTTCTATATATCTCCAACACAGCTCAGCAGCAAAAACTAGAAAGAGAAATCCCATTCAAAATCACCTTAGACAAAATAAAATACCTAGGAATCTACCTCCCAAGACAAACACAGGAACTATATGAACACAACTACAAAACACTCGCCACACAACTAAAACTAGACTTGAGCAATTGGAAAAACATTAACTGCTCATGGGTAGGACGAGCCAACATAATAAAAATGACTATCCTGCCCAAACTTATTTATCTATTTAGTGCCATACCCATGGAACTCCCAAAAAATTTCTTTACTGATTTGGAAAAAAGCATAACAAAGTTCATTTGGAATAACAAAAGATCAAGGATATCCAGGGAAATAATGAAAAAAAACACTAATGAGGGGGGCCTAGCAGTCCCAGACCTCAAACTATATTACAAAGCAGCAGTCATCAAAACAATTTGGTACTGGCTAAGAGACAGAAAGGAGGATCAGTGGAATAGACTGGGGGAAAGCGACCTCAGCCAGATAGTATATGATAAACCCAAAGATCCCAGGTCTTGGGACAAAAATTCACTATTTGATAAGAACTGCTGGGAAAATTGGAAGACAGTGTGGGAGAGATTAGGAATTGATCAACACCTCACACCCTACACCAAGATAAATTCAAAATGGGTAAAAGACTTAAACATAAAGAAGGAAACCATAAGTAAATTGGGTAAACACAGAATAGTATACATGTCAGACCTTTGGGAAGGGAAAGACTTTAAAACCAAGCAAGACATAGAGAGAATCACAAAATGTAAAATAAATAATTTCGACTACATCAAATTAAAAGGCTTTTGTACAAACAAAAGCAATGTAACTAAAATCAGAAGGAAAACAACAAGTTGGGAAAAAATCTTCATAAAAACCTCTGACAAAGGTTTAATTACTCAAATTTATAAAGAGCTAAATCAGTTGTACAAAAAATCAAGGCATTCCCCAATTGATAAATGGGCAAGGGACATGGATAGACAGTTTTCAGATAAAGAAATCAAAACTATTAATAAGCACATGAAGAAGTGCTCCACATCTCTTATAATCAGAGAGATGCAAATCAAAACAACTCTGAGGTATCACCTCACACCTAGCAGATTGGCTAACATGACAGTTATGGAAAGTAATGAATGCTGGAGGGGATGTGGCAAAGTAGGGACATTAATTCATTGCTGGTGGAGTTGTGAATTGATCCAGCCATTCTGGAGGGCAATTTGGAACTATGCACAAAGGGCGATAAAAGAATGTCTACCCTTTGATCCAGCCATAGCACTGCTGGGTTTGTACCCCAAAAAGATAATGGACAAAAAGACTTGTACAAAAATATTCATAGCTGCGCTCTTTGTGGTGGCCAAAAATTGGAAAATGAGGGGATGCCCATCAATTGGGGAATGGCTGAACAAATTGTGGTATATGTTGGTGATAGAATACTATTGTGCTCAAAGGAATAATAAAGTGGAGGATTTCCATGTGAACTGGAACAACCTCCAGGAAGTGATGCAGAGCGAGAGGAGCAGAACCAGGAGAACATTGTACACAGAGACAAACACACTGTGGTATCATCGAATGTAATGGACTTCTCCATTAGTGGTGGTGTAATGTCCCTGCACAATCTGCAGGGATCAAGGAGAAAAAAACACTATCCAAAAGCAGAGGACAAACTGAGGGAATAGAAACACCAAGGAAAAGCAACTGCCTGACTACAATGGCTGAGGGGACATGACAGAGGAAAGACTCGGAGCGAACACTCTGATGCAAATACTAACAACATGGCAATGGGTTCAAGTCAAGAACACGTATGATACCAGTGGAATCACACGTCAGCCACGGGGGGTGGGAGGGAGGAAAAGAAAATGATCTTTGTCTTTAATGAAAAATGCATGGAAATGATCAAATAAAATGCTATAAAATTAAAAAAAAATAACAATATGAGGTCAAGTGGTCTTGAATTTCCATGAGAAGTCTCCCCAGGATCAAGTCAGTGGCTAAGTCCATTAGAACCACAAGAATTGGAAAATGATTAAGCAGAAACCTTGAGTTGGACATATCTAGTGATTCTGTAAACTTTCTATAGTCTGGAGACATCTCAGGATGTCAGCTGGTGTTTTATCCTCCCCACTACCTAAGCAGAAGCTGGGGAGAGAGTGTCAGCAGCAACAGAGAGGAGGGATGGTCTAAGAGCTGATCAGCCCAACCCAATAGCAATGCCTCTTTCTCGATCTCTGAGGAGCCAGCCTAGCAGTCAGATTTGTCTGTTATTTGTGCTCTACCCTGCAGTGAATTACATGAGTACTACACAAAAGGAGAAAAAACTTCCAGGAACCAGGAGATATAAGGTACCTTTTTGCCATGTGTCTTCTCCATGCATGTGTCTCAGTTATTCTCTGAGTTGGAACCCACTGTCCCCAAGGGATCTTGTGCACACAAGGATATAGTGCACCCCACCCCACCCCTAAGTTTTAGGGGATTGCTTTGTACCATCTGTTTTTTATAATGTCAAATGAATAAAAAAAAAACTTTGTTAAAAAGTTAATTAAAGATCCTGGCTAATAATCAATAGGAAGCACACTAGTGGGGGCTCATGAGTTAACAGGATAGTACTAGAAACTCTGTCTCTCAAGGTTATCCTTACAACCTTGAGGGGAGTAGTAGTCAGCTACTCTCTATGGGATGACAATTAGGAGAGTGGCTTCAGGGAATACTTAGAACATATAAAATTGGATTCTAGATTTATAGGGAACTTCAATCAATGACCCCTTCCTGATTTTATAGAGGAATTTGAGAACAAGGAGATCAAATGACTTAATCCTTTGGTCTTTTATGGCTCCTTGATCCCTTAACAATGGAGACTGGCACCTTTGAAACTTAGAGTTTTTGAAAGTTGCTTTGAACATTGAAAAGTTAAATGATTTGCCCAAAGTCACAAGTCCAGTATAAGACCAATGAAGGATTTAAATATGGGGGTTTCTGGCTTTGAAATCTGTTTTCTGCCTACTAAGTTACACTGCCTCTGCATGCTGATCCTGAATGCAAATAGCAGAGAAGAGATTTGATCCTAGGCCCTCTGCCTTCAACTGTTTATGTGAAGAAATTCATTTAGGGGCAGCTAGGTTGCAAGTGAAAGAGCAACAGGCCTGGAATGGGGAGGGCCTGGGTTCAAATATGACCTCCCTTCCTAGCTGTGTCACCTAACCCCAATTGTCTAATCTTTACTAAGAATCAATTGAGTCTAAGATGGAAGGTAAGGGTTATTAAGAAGTGAAAGTAAGGATGGAAGGGAGGGAAGGAGGGAAGAAAGAAATGAAAGAAAGGATGGAAGGAGAAAAGGAGAAGAAAGAAAGAAAGAAAGAAAGAAAGAAAGAAAGAAAGAAAGAAAGAAAGAAAGAAAGAAAGAAAGAAAGAAAGAAAGAAAGAAAGAAAGAAAGAAAGAAAGAAAGAAAGAAAGAAAGAAAGAAAGAAAGAAAGAAAGAAAGATGAGAGAGGGATAGAGGGAGGAAAGGAGGAAGGAAGGAAAGAAGGAAGTAAGAAAAGAAAGAAAGGAAAGAGATAAAGAGAAAGCAAGCAAGCAAGAAAAAGTCATTTATTCCCAGTCACTTTAAGCTAAAAGTTCACAACGTGTGATCTGAGGACAGACAGAGGGGATGGTGAAAATCAGATGTTCTTCAAGGTCAAGGTAATTTTCATAATAGTACTAAAATGTTTTAAATTCTAGTACAATAAATATCATTAGCTATAACCCATATAAAGCTCTTCAAGTTTTAGAAAAATAAAATGTTTTAATATCTAATCTGGTAAATAAGGATGGATATAATATAATATAATAAACGTTCTTGGCTCTAATTTTTAAGTGAGAAGAGGTCTTGAGATCAGAAAGTGAGAAGCACTGATGGATGAATGAGGCCGGTTTTCAGAAACTTTCATCATCCAATACATATTAAGTCAAGTAGATTTAATATAGGATACAAAAATAACAGCGTATACATTTTGCTCTCCTTCCTCTAAAGAAATCAGTCCTTACATCTATATGTATACATGTTCTTTTTCTCTCACTTGACAGGGAAGCTTCTGAAGAATAGAAACCATGTAGCATCTCTTTGTATCTCTAGGGCTCAGCAGAGGACCCTAGTGCTGTGGGTCCTCAGTAAGTATTTGTTGATGATTTCAACAAGCATGTATGTGTGCACTAGGCGCCCACGGACCAGACCAGACGAGACGTGGAGGAGGCTGACAGTGCCTCGTGCTAGGGTGGGGTACCCAGGGTAAAGCCTATCCAAGCGAGTGATTTTCTCCTTCACTTCCCACCCTCTGGCCCTTCAGCCCCTTTCCCAGTGGGCTGCAGGAAAAATTGTTGTAAACAGGCATGGGCGGGAGGAGGTGCTGCCAAATGACTATGGAGAAATCAGGCTTAAGAAATGGGGAGAGGCAGCCACTGCCCCACAAGACCAGGGTCTCAGAGACAAAAGGCTGGGGCAGGAGAAGTGACCTCTGGCTAAGCTCATTTAAAGGAGAGGAGGGGCAGAAGGAATGCTCTTCCTCCAACTTCTTGTGCCTCCTTTCCCCCATGGTCCTGAATTTGTTTTCTATATAATTAGATGCGGCAGGGCAGTTTCCTGCAAATGATTGTAAGCAGCTTGAGGACAGAGATTTTTTTTTAATCTCCAGTGTCTACTATATTGTGTCGCATACAGTAGGTGATCAATAAATGCTAGTTGATTAACTGACTTCCTGTAAGTGGCACGATCAGGGTACTTGGGTAAGCAGTTTCCCCTAAATTGGCAGACAGAGCGGCCAGCACAACAAGCTCTTTCCCTGCTTGGGTGACTTTCAGACACGTGCGCTGTAACTTCTCCCACCCCTGTGCAAGACGCTCCAGCAAGAGCTCAGCGCGCCACCTGGTGCCGCTCAAAGATCAGTTCACCCTTCTTCTTTGAATGCACCAACTGCCGCGGGGGGAGGGGAGGAGAAAGAGGAGGAGCCGGGGAGCGGTTTTTAGCGTCTGGTACGTGATCGATGACGTCACGCGCTACCCGGGAGCCTCCTCCTTCCTCTCCCCTCGGCGCCGGCCCCCGAGGGCTGCCAGTCCTTGACGCGCCCCCTGCGGCCTCTGCCCTGACTGTGCGTACTTGCGTGATGCGCGCGAGCGTGCGGCGGAGGTGGCGCGGGCCCAAGTGAAGCGCGCCGCTTCTGCTGCTGGCCAGGCGCCTCGTAGCGAACGGGGCGCCGGCTCCGCCACCTCAGCGTCCGCTTCGCCGAGCCCCGGGCTCCTGTGTCCGCCAAGCCCCGCGGGGGCGGCAGCTCTGGGCGGCCCGGCGTGTGGGCAAGCCCGAGGCCCGAGGGCCGGGGGCGGCGTGAGGACCGAGCGGGGGCCGCGGGCGGGTGGCCGGCATGTCGGTGCCGGACGCGATGCCGCTGCCCGTGGCCGGAGTCGGAGTCGGCGAAGAGCTGAAGCAGGCCAAGGAGAAGGAGGACGCGGAGAAGTATTCGTTCATGGCCACCGTCACCAAGGCGCCCAAGAAGGTGCGGGGGCGGGCGGGCCGGGGGGGGGGGGGGAGACGCGCTGGGGGCGGGCCGGGCCCGGAGCCGGGGGAGCTCGGGGTGACGCAGCCAGGGCCCCCGGCGCTGACGTGTGCGGGCCGCCCGCCCGCTCGCCGCACCACCGGCCCGGGCCTCGCTCGCTTGCTCACTCTCTGCCCCATTGTCCCTTCGCGGGCTTTGTCCCTTCCTCTCCTTCGCTCGCTTGTTCGCGCTCCGTGGAATCTCGGCACCCCGCAGCGATTCGCTCCAAGACCGTCAGGTCGGGTTCCACGTTCGTGGCCGACTTCCTGCCGCCCCCTAAGCCGGGGCTCCGGGACCCGGGATGGGGGGCCTGAATGGATGGGCGGGGAGGGGGTCAGTCCCTTGGTTAGCTTCCCTCCTTCTTGACCACACTGATTTTAGTAGGTGCATAGCTGACCTTTCTACCCGGCGTAGGTAGAGGTGACCCGAGATCACCATTAGGGTGGTTTTGTGGGGAGGGGTTAGGGGCCTCAGACAATCTAGCTGACTTATACCCCTCGCGGGGTAGCCCAGAAATCAAGACTACTTGCATCCCAAGTAGTCTTTTATGAAGGCGAAGGTAATTGGGAGAAAAAGCTTGGGGAGAGAAAAGAGCAGCTACCATCCCCCAGTTAGGGTTCTGCTAGTTTCTCTGATTCTATCTGAAATTAACATTTAGAGGTTGGTAACGACAGATACTGTCCTGGATACGGGTGCTCCTAGAGACCCACTTTCTGCTTCCCGAAGACTGACCTTGGGATGGGGGCAGAGGGGAGGTAGGTTGGAGGGGTGGTCGATAAGGAATGCTTTTTCATTCCTTATTGTGTTTTTTATTTTTATTTTGTTTTTTGGCATTGTGGGTTGAACTCAAAGGACACCTTGTTTTGGTTCTCGGGTTAAATCAGTGGGGTTTTAATTCAACTAGTTCACAGAGTAGGAGGATTTGGGGTACCTGATGCAGAGAAGCGGCTGCCAGTTGTGGCTTGACTTTCTACTCCTTCCTGACCTCAAAACAAAAGAAGATGAGCAGAAGAGTGGTGACTTTCTGAGGCTGATGGAACCTAACTCAATGTTTCAGCTCCCTTATAAAGACAAAAATGCTTCAAGGCTCTCTCTCTGCTTATAACCTTCCCTGAGCTGCAGTGCTTGCATAAGCTCAGCAAAGCAGGGATTGCGGGAATACTAGATGATAACCTCTGAGACTTCTGCACCTTATCCTGTTTAAAGGAGTGAGATTTCCTATTTTATTTTTGGGAGGAATTTTATTTTACAATTCAACAACCTAATTAGGAAGCACAAAGCCTCCATTCTTTTTGCTATATATTTTTTTAAGTCTTTGGGGGGGAAAGCCTATGTTTTCTTTCAGAAGGATAAAAGGATTGAGTGAGTTGCTCTTTGAGTTTTCTGGGAGCCTCATCTTGTTCTAGGGGGTTGTAACCCTTTGTATTCTTATTCATTTGAGTGATTGTCCCCTTTACAAATAGAATGTTTATTTTTAGTTTAGCTTTGAGATGAGTCAGTGGTAAAGCTGTAGAAGTACCTTAGAATTACAAAGCTGGAAGAGAATTTAGAGATCATTTAGTTCAACCCCCTCACTTAGCAGGGGAGGAAACTTGGGGAAAGTCATCCAGCTACTTAGTGATGGGTCTGAGGCTAGAACTCAGGTCTTCTGGATGCTGATACAATGCAGTACTAGCAGTCTGGTATCAGTACCACCCGCTTTTCCCCTAATAGGCCCTTTGAAGAGCTGTCATAGATGTTAGTTGCCTTTGTCCTTTATCCTGACAGACCCAAAGCAGACATCAATTGCCTGAAAGCCCACCTGGACTACCTGTAACTTTTTACAAATATATTTACTAGAGTAAGTCTCTTTGCCTGAAAGAGTAGGCTACTAATACTCTTGGCCTAGTTATGCAAGCTAAGAGCTGTTGATTTTAGAGACTAGCAAAAGGCTACTCAGTCTCTACCAGGGATGTGGTGGGTTTTCATGGTTGTAAACATGTCCTTATGGTTCTCATTAAGTTTGCCCTTTCTGAGTTTTATTGTTCAGCCTTTATGCAACTATTTAACCCAGAATGCTTTATGATGACTAATTATTCTTCCCCCTAGTGATAACTGGGAACATTTATTTTGTTAATGGGGCAGTTGAGGACTGGTTCAAGGTCACTTACCAAGTCCAACAGAGAACTAGTGTTAAGAGCTTCATAGTTTTACATCAACCTCTCAGTTACTTTTGTACCCCCACCATGTATGACCTTCTTCTTGGAAAAAACTAAAAGAATACAAGCAATATAATAAAACTAATTACCAAATTCAATGGCTTGTTTTCAGTCCTTGACCTTTCTTTAGCATTTGCCATGACTAATACCTTCTACTGTGTACTTTCTCCTTCTTTGGCTTTAGAAATACCAGGTTCTACTGGTTCTGACACCTTGCTGGTCCCAGTGGTTCCTTGTTTTCTTCCTGACTCCAGTACCTCCCACAAGGTGGTATTCCTTCAATAGTCTGTTCTTGGTTCTGTTTTTATTCTCTTCTTTTATATTCTCATTAACTGGTGGTTCAGATGAAGAAACTGGCACAAAGTGTTAAAGAACTTTCATGCTATTGCTCCCTATTGTGATTGTGTTTTCATTTGATTTCTCTTAATTCCCACATCCTCATCTCCTTTGGTTTCTCCTTTGCATCTTTGCTGATTCATCTTCTACCTTAGGTTCCCCTTAAGACTTTTGTCCTGGGTTCTTCTCTCACTTTACACTTTCTCCTTTGATGATCTCATTAATTCCCAAGGGTTTAATTGTCATTTCTTCTTAGGCAATTCCCAAATATATAGTATCCTATTTCTCCTGAACTCTGGTCATCACCAGTTGCTTGCTCAATACCTCAATACAAATTCAATTAGCAATTAAAGCCCTGACTTTCCTATCTTTTCTCAACATATCTTGCATTGCTCTTCTTCATACATTCTTTTCTCCCCAAGTCCTGCCACCATGCATTTGTACCTTAGGTTTCATACCTAGAACAATGCCTGTCAAGATTCTTGCCCTTTTTTTTTTGCTTAGTTTAGCTAGTTACCTCCTCCCCCCATCCATTATTAATGCCCTTTCCCTCTATAGATTATCTTCTTTTTGTCTTTGTATACATATGCTAATTAAGAAATTTCCCAAGAGACATCTTAACCTGGCATTCCACTATTAAGATCTGTGTCTAAAATCAAGCTTATTCTCTTTTCAGATTTCATTCCTTCTGTCCATGGTACCAACCTTCACCTATTTTCTCATTCAAGAGAAGAAGCATAATGTAGTGGAAAAAGCAACAGAATCAGTGGAGACTAGTATTTGCATCCTGCCTTCAGCATAGCTGGGTGATCATTTGGCCTGTATACCTCCATTTCTTCTTCTGGAAAGTAGGGATAACAATACCTGTGGTACTTTGTCTTTATTATGTTTGAAGCCTTTGCTATTTATTTCTCTTTCACATCATCATTCACAAAATGATTCCACTTTTTACCTTTTTTTACTTCCATTCTTTCCCTTCCCCTCTGATTCTCCTTACTACTACTCTAGAATAGTTTTTCATATCTATCTACTTAGACATTGCTATAATCTAAATAGGTCTTCCTGCCTCTATTTTTTTCCCTGTACAACCCATCCTTCATGCCACTGGCAGATTAATATTCCTGATGTTCCAGCACACTTTCCCAGTTTTATTTCATGTTATTTCCTTTATATACTACTCAGCTCCAGCCAAACTGAACTACTATTTATTTTCCAAATTTGGCAGGCTATTTCCTATGTTCGTGTAGGCTGTCCTCCATTTCTGTGAATTAGCCTCTCCTTATCATTAGTCTTTTATCATCTTTCTTTTCCATCAAAGTTTAGTTTTCCTAAATTTGGGGCCAACTCTTCCTATTATCTTTTGCCCAATCACATTTTGCTTTGTATTTAAATTAATTTATATGCATGTTATACTCTTTGTCAGACTTTGTCATTTAAAAATTAATTATAAAAAAAATTTGGCCCAGGGAATTACATATTGTCAGGTTTTTAAGTGGGAATGTAAGATAGAAAAGTGTGCTGTATTTGGAAACAAGAAGACCTGTATTCAAAACCTGATACTGAACCTTAGCCATATCACTATGCAAGTCATTTCACCTTTGTAAGCTTCTTTCCTCATCTTTAAAATGGGACTAGTGCTTGTAGAGCCCTGTCTTGCAGGATTATTGTGTGCATGTGAATCACTTTAACAAACTTGTGCATGTGCTGTAAAGACCAGTTTTAAATGTTGAAATAGAAATCTGAGTATGCCACTTCTCTATTCAAAAGGCTGCAGTGGCTCCCTTAGTAGTGATTGAGTCAAGCTGAGACTGCTGATTTGTAATCTAAGCACTGCACTTATTTTACTTACTTTTTCAATCTTATCTCATTTTGCTCTTCTTTCCAAGTCTTAGACTACAGCCAAATTGTAATCTCCTGAACAAGTCTGCTCTTTACCACATTCATACCTTTGCCTTCTGAGTTCCTTTCTGGCTTTAAAACTCAGTTCAAGGGGGCAGCTGGGTGGCTCAATGGATTGAGAGTCAGGCCTAGACACTGGAGGTCCTAGGTTCAAATCTGACCTCAGACACTTCCCAGCTGTGTGACCCTGGGCAAGTCACTTAACCCCTATTGCCTAACCCATACCATTCTTCTGCCTTGGAGCCAATACACAATATTGTCTCAAAGACAAAGGTAAGGGTTTAAAAAAGAAACAAACTTAGTTTAAACACCAACTTCTCAGCGATACCTTCTCTGATCTTTATTGAGAATGACCTCAGATAGTGCTTTGTTCTATTTCTTTATAATGTAGGTATAAAGGGATATTATGTATTACCTGATCCACCAGTTGTTAGTTATTTATCATTATTCCCCCTGCTAGATTTTAAAGTACATGAGGTCAGGGACCATTTTTTATCTAAATTTGTTTCTTATACAGAGGATATGTTAAATAAATGTAAATTGAATTAAATTGAACATTGGAACAGTTACCTCTATGATTGGTCCTCAGCTTCCACCAAGGGCTTTCCTGGGGTCTATCCCTAGTAATGAAAATAATTTTATTATGTTGTATTTCATGGCAAAGTTGGTGAGGAGAGAGATTCCTTTGTAAGAACAGAATGAATTATATTAAGACTGGTCAAAGCCCTGGGGTTATATGATTATTTTGAAAGTCATGATTATCTTTGATTCACATAACATACCATAATCACCAGGTACTGAATGATTTATATAATCTTTGTCCCTATAACCTCACAGAGAAGTAGGGCAGTGTTGACCTTGGGCCTTCAGATACTGATATTATGTCAGATTCTTATAACTAAATCTCAAGATTAGATGAGGATGGTTCCTGGATTCATTCAGTTTCTTCTAGTCTAATGATTGGGCCTGTAGCAGTTAGTTACCCATAGGATTCAAACTGGATTGTGTTTTGTTGTTTTGTTTTGTTTTTTAACTGGCAGGATATTTTTGGTTTGGAGTTTTTGCCCCATTGTGTTTTCTACACTTTGTAATTTCTAAACATTTATGTGAACAAATCTGATTAATAATTTGTATTGGGAGTCTGATATATTTTGGAGGAAGAGCCAAAAGTGACTTGTTGAATGGATATGTAATTTAAAAAAAGTAAATATAGCATGTTAGGCTAGTTTATCAATGAGGTCAGCTGATATCTTCTGAAAAGGACCAGATTAACTCCTGATAAGGGCTACTTGTGTATTAGCCTGGTGGGCATATAATCTAGGATATCATTAGAGTTTAATTTAAGATTTTTCCTTAATACACTTGACTGATCATCACTTTCTTAGAAATACATCTCAGATTGGTGTCTCAATGTGTAAGGTCTCTGCAGTTTGTCATAGTTGTCTTCTATCCAGAAAAGATAGATTAGGATGGGTTGTCTCTACTGAACTTTATTCTTGGAGTCTTATCTTTATTTTTAATTCTTGTCTGTAACAAGACAATAACAGGTTAATTCAGTTGGCTAGAGTTCAGACTCTTTGAGTCAGTTAACTTACACAAAGGAAATATCCATTTTATTTTCAGTCTAAATTCCTGACTGCATTCAAAGCCTTTCATCCCTTATGCATCCCAGCACCACCACCACCACCACCCCAGTCTTCTTACTCTTTCCTTCCCCCTCTTTAGTCTAGTGACACTGTCCTAGCTATAGCAAGAACAAGACATTCCATCTTTGGACTGCAACATTTTCTCTGGCTATGCCCCCTACCTGGAAACTTTCCTTCTTCATCTCTGCATCATGTTTCCTCTGACTTCCTTCAAATCCAAGCTAAAATTCCTCCTTATTTGGGAAGTTTTCCCCAAGCTTTCTTAATTCTGGTGCCTTCCCTCTCATATTTATCACATTTTTTGTTTGTACACATTTGTTTGTCTCTCCCCATAAGATTATGTGCTCCTTAAGGCAGGAACTCTCTTTTGCCTCTTTCTGTATTCCTGGTACACAGTAGGTAAATGTTAAGGTAAAGGTTAGCTTTGGCCAACCACAACATTGTCACAAAAGTGATGGCTTCATCAGTAAACATTTATCAATCACAGTCCATCCAAGTGGAACTTGCTTTTACAAAGCAGCAGAAACATGGAAGTGTGGTGGGGAATTGTAGGGCAAGAGGGACTTCAAAGGCCAATCTATCTCATCTTCCTCATTTTACAGTTGAAAAAACTAAGCCCCAGCAGAGAGAAGCATCAGGGTCCTCCAGCTCCAGAGCCTCTACAGCACTGAATGGTGGGAGACAAAAGATATGGGTTTTATTGTGGTTCTGCTATTAACTTTGACTGTGAATTTTGGGTAAATCTTTTTACCTCTTATAGGCCTTGATTTTTACATTTGTGAAATGAGAATTGTGGACTAGATGATATTTAAGGTGTCTTCTAGCTCTGACTTCTCCACAAAAATGAATCCCTCACATTAGCAACAACAAAACTAGAGGGATTCAGAAGCTGTTAAATAGTCCAATTCCAAGTGCAGGCAATGGTTCCATATCCTTTTGACTGGAGGTCTTCTGGTAGAGCCTCAGAGATTTATGCCTTTAGCATTGGGCTATTTGACAATTTGTTATTGACTTGGCTAAAGGCATAGGTGGTAAGCATTTCCAGTTTACAGCTGGCATAAAGCTAAGAGAGATGACACTAGATAACTGAATCAGGACCCAAAAAATGCACTTAAGCATTGAGTGAAATCTAATAAGGTGAAATTTGGTAGGGCTAAATGTGTAAAGTCTTACTTACGCTGGGATTTAAAAAGTTAGTCTCGTAAGTAGAGGCTGGGGGGAAGCTTGGTTAGACAGATGTTTGCCTGAAACAATCTGAATGTTTTGTTCAGTTTTTCACTTGTGACCCCATTTGGGGCTTTCTTGGCAAAGATCCTGGAGTGGTTTGCCATTTCCTTCTCTAGTCCAAATGTTTTAGAAGACTGCAAATTAATTGTAAATGAGCAGTGTGACATGGTGACCATAAAGTTAATCTGATCTTTGATTCCAAAAAAAGAAAATGATAGTTTCATTCAAAACACATCTGCAGTTACTGTATTCACTTTGGGGTATCACAGTGATGCCTCTGTTATTGGCAGTTGATGACCAGTCTGTGGAAGTATCAAGAGGCTCCTCACCAAGGTGACAACAGATTGATGGAGATCTGCACCATGCTGATCACAGCACCCTGAAAGAACCATCTGCCAAATATTAGAATACTTGTAATTGACTTTGATTGAAGGAAGGATGAAGCCTATAAACTCCTGTACCCCTGAATTCATGAACACTGACTGCTTCCCTACCTCTGTCAGTAACAGGTACCTTCTTGCTCATTTTCTAGTTATTGTGTTCCATTGTGGTCCACTGACAATTGTCACTTTGGTGGTTCTTTCCTGCCTATCCTTACTCTTCTCCATTTCTATCTACTTGGACATTTCTGTAATACATGAAACAGAGATGTACTGGCTATTTTGTACTTCTTGATGCTATAGAACTTCGGCACTTGTGGGTAGAAAAGGGATATGTAGTTCCCTATAACAGTGAAAATAGGGAAGAGTTCAAACAGACACAACATGGTAGGTATTAGGAAGACTTGGGTGCAACAAGATATTTTTGCTGGACTAATGATCCATGTATACTTGTTTCCAAAGTTCTTGAGTAGAGTATTTGGGGTATGGATTCATCTCATATGTCATCCTTATAACATGTATCCTATACATATACACACCCCTTTCCTCTGGTTCAGCTGTTTTTCTCCTCAAAGAACAGCTAACTCCAATTTATAACATTCTTTGCTTTAGGAATTTTCCTGTTTTTATCAGTTTAGTAGTTCTTTTACTCTGCTGTTTTCAAATGTATTTAAATATCTATATGTAAATATGTGTGTGTGTGTGTGTGTGAGAGAGAGAGAGAGAGAGAGAGAGAGAGAGAGAGAGAGAGAGAGAGAGAGAGAGAGAGAGAGAGAGTGTGTATGTGAGATCTATGTCCTGCATCATTTTGATTACTTACACCTCTCTCCATATACCTTCTTCCAAAAGGCACTCTTGTTGCTCTCTGTTTTGGGACTATACTTATGATTTCATGGGTTTAGGGAACTCTTGGTAAAGAACATCCTCCACCAATGCAGACAGATGGGCACCTTCTCTGCAGCTGTAGAAGAGATGCCAAGGTAGGTCAGGCAACCTGCCCAGGGTCACACAGCCAGCATGTGTCTGAGGCAGAATTTGAATATAGGCCATTCGGACTCCAAGGCCTTGCTTTTTATCTGCTATAGCACACTGCCTCTCTCCTGGTATCAGGGAAATCGCTCCCTTAACTGCAGTTTATTAGTTGGGACAACCTGAGGTATTTTGTTGTTGTTCAGTTTCAAGTATGTTTGACTCTTCATGGTCACAGTTAGGATTTTCTTGGCAGAGACACTGGAGTGGTTTGCCATTTCCTTCTCCAGATTGTTTTACAGATGAGGAACTGAGGCAAACAGGGTTAAGTGATTTGTCCAGAGTCACACAACCAGTAATTATCTGAGACCACTTTTGAATTTAGGGAGATGAGCCTTCCTGGCTCTAGGCCTCATACTCTATCCACTATGTCACCTAGCTGCCCCAGGTATAGAACTGCCCGAGAGTATAGAACTGAGGTAAAAATAATAAACCTTTATTGCTCAATAGAATACAAAATTAAAAAAGCACAAATACAGGTATAATATAGCATTCATAGTTGTAGAGAAGGATTTGAAGAAATAATAAGCAAAAGTATGTTAAAATGATTGCCGACCTCTCCAGAGGGAGCCCCGTTCTCCCCACCCCCTTTCCCATCATGAGGGTTTGCCAGACAAATGCCTTGTTTCCCTGCCAGAATGACTCTGTCACTTGACCTGGAGGAGCGCTTTGTGCCTTCCCGTTCCAGTCCTGGCCAGTTTCCTTCTCTTCAGAACTACAGTCTGTGCTCAGTTGTGTAAAGGAAATGAAGCTTAAACAGAAGGGGCTTTGGGCTGCTCACTGTTCCATACTATTCCCTCATGTACCTACTTGAGCCGGAGTTTCACACAACCAGGAAAGCTGGTCAATTATAGCAAAATCTGTTGGCCCTATATTTTTTTCTCTCTCTCCTTGAATCTCCAAAGGGTGGCATCAGTGAAATCCCACTGAGCCTGTACTCAAGATGCTAAGGAGAATGCTAATGTGCTGCTGCTGCTTTGCAGTGATATAGACAGCACTCCTCTGTGTGGGAAGTGGTAAGGGGAGAAAGAGTAGGAAGGACTAGGATTGATGGGTGCAGGAACTATTGTTTACAATTGAATAAGTTATATCCTTGGAATGAAATGGTGTCTGTCCCTGTTCTGGCTGATTCTAGTATTAGGGGAAGCACTTATTTTTAAGAATCTCCTGTTACTTGTTTTATTATTTTAAAGATCTTTGATTTCATCTTTGTGGTTATTCCCTGTAACAATTTGGATTGCATCCCCCTTCATACCTTAGATGTTTTGGTCCAAACATATATATATATATGTATGTGTATATATATATCTTTCTGTCATGGTATGACTGTGTGTGTGTGTGTGTGTGTGTGTGTGTGTTGGGGAGGGAGTAGTTCTTTCCTACCTCTAAAGGAAAGGCAGCTAAGATTCATTTGACTTGGGGCTCTCTGAAAGGACTCCAAGACATATAATTACTTATATGCAGGCCCTGGAATCATTGCTGCTGGATATGAGGATGAATGCCATTCAGGCCTAGAGACATCAGTGAGATTCTTCATGTATTTGCTATACCTTTGGGGTGATTCTCAATTCCCCTGGGCCTCATTAGAGATGCCTTTAGGGTTCAATTCAGGAACTAAAGGTGTCCTGGTGTTGGCATTTCAGCAGGAATTTTTTAGGTTGTTTTGTATTGCTGCCTCAGCTTTATTACCATTTTTGAGATCTTATGGTCACCCTGGGGTTCTAAATTATGTGGTGGATTCACTGTGCTAAAATAAGATGAATACATAAAATGTTTTTGCTTCTTCATTGCAGAAATAGTTTGTTTTCCAAGGGGTATAACAGTTATCTTCTTGCTTGACTTTTAATTTTCTTTATAATATACAATAAATTTTACTCTTGATTTGACTTTTTCTTAGTCTTCAGTTTTGGCAGCCATATGTGGTCTTCCATGAAGCCAGACTTGGCCACACCATCCTTGAAATTGGCTCATTCCCCCTTGTCTCTCTTGTTTATTAAAAAAATAATAATAAATTTTTGTTGTTGTGTGGTTAGGGATTATTTTATTCTTTGTATTGGTATTGCCAACACCTAGCACAGTGCCTGGCACATAGGCATTTAATAAATACCTTTTGATAGATTGATAGATACAAAATTCCAGGGTTGAGAGAATCCTGGAAATTTTCAAAGGCTAGACAGAGTATAATATTCTGCCAGAGGACAAGAAGCTGGGAAGTGGTTCATTATTCTGTGCATATGACAATATAATAGGCAGCATGATATTGAAAGCAACTTGGATTTCCTAGTGGACATGAAGCTTTGGACACCTAGCTCTAGGAAGACATTTTGATTCTCCCTAGACAAAAATGAGAACTTAGAGACTGGTGATAAATACTTTTAATTTAAAGTGTGTATGTGTCAGGGGAGGGGGAAGTGCATGGGAGTCGATCAATGAGAAAGTGTAATTAGTGGTTTGGAATGAGTCCTGAACAGCTTGACCTCTTAGAGTGTATGTTGGTCAGTGAACATAGAAATGACTACATTTGCACAACTGGCCAGAATTGCTTAAATGAACAAGCTTCTCACTGTCCTTATTTTATTTTAAATCCTTACCTTCTGGCCTAGTAACAACTCCAAGAAAAGGGTAAGGGCTGGGCAATTGAAGTTAAGTTACTTGCTTAGGGTCACACAGCTAAAAAGCATCTGAGGTCACATGTGAATCCAGGTCCTTCCAACTCCTGGCCTAGCATTCTGTCCACAATGCCTCTTGTATACAATCCAAGTAGCATTTGATGTGAATGGACCTTTGGGTCTTCCTGCTTTGAAAGAAATAGTCAGTTCTTTTCTTCGCAGATGGCAGATGTGTCCAGTTGCTCTGGTAACTAATTGAGTTGCTTTCTTATGAGCAGGTGGCATCCAAGTTTGAAAATACTGTTCAATACTTAGTGACTGGGAACCAGATCTTTGAGGAGGCAGAACACGGTTCCAAATTCACATCTCATGGGAACAGTCCAGCTGTCCTGTGGTGCTGGACCAGATGAATGTTAATTACATTGATCAATACAGTGGCCTTAGTAACAGGCTTGTGGCTGCTGTAGAATCTGTTTACTCCAGGTTTGCAATAGGAAAGAGACTAAACTGGTAAGGAACATGATGTTCTGATTGTAACAAGCTGTATTGTAATGCCAGGGAAAGAAGCAAATTGGAAGTTTCTGACCCTATAGCATCCCTATGCCAAGATTTCCTGAGGAAAAACATGAATGTCCTGGGTGGTTTACTGACTTTGTTTGCCAATTGTAAATGGTTTAAAGATTGGAGAAATAAGTCTTGATTCAGCAGTGGAAGTGAGGAAGGGCTGCCAAAAGCCCAAAAACTAGGTAAAGAGCACCCATTTCAGGAAGTTTCCTTTCATTATATTCCTTAGTTATGCTATTTGGAGCTGGAAGTTAATGAAAAGGATATGAATTGGCTCTGCCAATCAGGCAAAGGAGCCCTCCAACCTGTCAAGTAGGGGGTTCAGAATTCTGCACATTCTCTTCTGGCTCCACAGGGAGAGGATTAGCTGAGTGTAGGGCATGTTTGGAATGAGTTCACCTTGCCAAATCTTGCAGAACTTGGATTGAGTTATTATAAATACACAATCTTGGATCTCTGTTAGACAAATTTTCTCAGTAACATCCCTTTTAAAAATCTTTTTGGATAGGTGTGCTACCAATTACTTCTGGCAGGTAGAGTAGATTCTTTGGCATCCCTGCCTCTTTTTTCCCCCTCCTTCCTAAACAGTGTAGAGGTTTTAGATTATGCAGCAAGTCCAAAGGTCCTAACCTGAAGGCTTTTCCCAGAAACTGAGTAAAATCTATGCTGTAGGTTACTGTAGGCTTTTGGAGTCTTTAAAAGATAATCCCAAAGGGGAAAGACCTGAAATGATTTTTCTACTACCTCACTTCTGACTCATTTTCTTCTCTAGTTTCCCATGCTAAAACATAATCTAAAGTGACATCCCTATGCTATGAAGACCGTCCTGAGTTAATGGCCTTCAACTATAGAATTCTTGTGGCCATAAGAGAGCCTTGCTGAATCTGGAAGAGACCACCTAAAGATAAAGTGCCTTGGATGGGTAGTAATTCATTCAGACTAGAGATGAATCACCTAATATTTTGCATCATGTGCTTAAAGGAGCAGCTCTCCAAAATGTTTGTGTATTGAGGGTACAAAGGAATGACTTTCTTCCAAGTTATGAAAATGAGTAAAAGGACTAGCAACTTTTTTTTGTCCCTGGACATATATAATGTTGAAAAGATGCTGTATGAAGTGTTGGTTAAGACTGTCATTTTTCTGTCCCTCCACTTGATTGGTTAGAAACAGGTTGAAAAGCTGGGCTGATCTGAGAAAGCTTTACTGTACTAGTATAAATATTGGTGTGCTTCTGGAAGAGCTGATGGTATTTGTCCTGGAAACCATGCCTCAGGGTTAGACAAGTGTGTGATGACCTACAGAGGCATGGACAAAATTCAGTTTGGAGGTTGTGAGTGAGGAAGGATTCTATAGAAAGACTAAGTCAGATTGAAGTTTGAAAACTGAGCCCTTTCACTATTATATCCATTTGTCCTCATCACCCTCTACAATCTGGTCTTAACTTAAATTTACAAATTTCCTCAAGATGGCCTATTTCAGGGGTCTTCTGGTTTCTGGACCTAAGGACTAAGTGGAATTTTCCATGCTCATGGACAGACAACTACATGTCTATTGTGTCAAGGCCAAAAGTCTTTTTTTGGGGGAAGCCAAGCCTCTGCTAAATACAGAGGGTGTTTGGGTGCAGTTGTTTGTATTTCCTACCCAGAAAACAACAAAGTTGGTGGGGAGGGAGCACAGATTGTATCCAATTCTAGTTGGACTTTAGTGTATGAATTCTGGGATCATAGATCTAGGGCAGGGGAAGACAGACCACATACAGCTCATGTTTCTTATTCTAGAGATGAGAAACTGAGACAAAGAGTTTTAGTGATTTGGCCAGTGTCACAAAGGTAGTAAATGACATATAGGTTTTGAACTCAGACCAGCTGACTATGAAGCTAATGCTCTCCTTTCCATCCCTTTAGCATGCTGCTTTAAAACCCTCTAATCTTATAGAATGTAAGGGTCTCTCATTTTTATAATCTGTGCTTTGAAGTTGATGTTGTGTGAAATGTCCCATAAACCCTGCCAACTAGCTGTAAAAAATCAAAAGAACATAGAAACAATAATTAGTTGATGGGCCATTTTTTAGATCAGACATATGAGTTGCTTAGATTCACAATTATGAGAAAACTCTTCACATCAATCTTTGGGTCCTTTGTTGAGGTCTCTGGACAGCGAGTACAAAAATACAGTCTCATAGGACTATGTTCAAACAGTGTTGAATTTACTACCTTCCTTTGAGTCTGTACTGAAAAGAGCAAAAAAAGGGGGAAAAAAAGACCAAAAGTTGCCCCAAGGTATTTAACATATCATCTGCATCTCATTTACATTGTGGTTTGATTCCCCTCTTCCCCCAACATGGGTAAAGTGACATTAGTTCCTAGGAAATGGCAGGGCAACAACTACCCAAACAAATAACCCCTTCCTTAGTAACTAATGAAGATAAAGAGCTTTCCTGAGAACCCCTGCCCACTCTCTCTCTCTTATTTTCCTACCTTACCTTACCTTACCTTCTACACAAGTTACTCTTTTACTGTACTTGCATATATAATAAAGTTTGTTTCCTTGAAATAGAGCCATTTTGAGTCATCAATCAGTTCCTTAGATGAAACCCAATCAGCATTGTCCACATCACAGTGACACTGCCTAATCTGGAGTAGGATATAACTACATTACTTTCTTTTTAAAAGATTTCTGTTTAGCGAGAAGGACTTTACCAAATGTTGATCTCCATCAGATCACTCAGACTTCTAGTGGTAACAATAGCTAACTGTAACATTTGTACAAAAGATGACAAAAAAAGTTTGATATACATTGTCACTTGCTTCTTATAGACATTCTATAAAATACATGCAGGTATTAGTACACTTATTTTTTTGCAGATGACGAAACTGGCTAAGAGGCAGGACATTGTACCAAAAAGAGGACTGGATTTGGACTCGAGAAATGGAAGTTGAGCACTGCCTCTGAAAATTATTGTCTGTGAGACCCTTGGCAGGTAGCAGTTGACCTCTAGATAGGGCTTTAAGGTTTGCAAAGTACTTCTGGGATGCACAACAGCACTATGAATTGGGTACTAAGAATAACTTAATCTGTTTCATGATGATGAAAATAGAGAGTTGAGGTGACACCTGGCTTGGGATGTAGGTTTCTCTTAATGTCAAATCTTAGTCCTCTTCCCATTGTACAATTACTGCCCCCCTGCAGCTATTAAATTCATTCTCTTCTAGGACCAAGTTTTATGGGTGATCCATTTCTGAAAAACATCATGTAACATGGCATTGTAACAAAAGGCATTAAATCTATGGAAAATTGGGGAGACAAGAACTAGCCAGCTTTGGTCACCTAACTATAATAAAGAAAGATCTCTAGGAGATAGAAAGGGGGTGTAGAAATGATGTAAAGGCACTTAAAGGATCATAGATCATAACTCCAGAGTTAAAGAGGGCCCCCAGGGCCATCTAGTCCAATTTCCTCTTTTATAAGTGAGGAAACCAAGGTTTAACGTATTAAGTGACTTGCCCAAGGTCATTCAGGTAGGTGAGAAGTGTCAGAAGAAAGAGTTGAAGTTAGGTCCTTTTGAATCCAGAGCCAGTACTCTTTTTTTTTTTTTTATGGCTTCCTCCAGTAAATGTTAAGTACCCTTTTTTAATTTTTGTCTTTTGTGTCCCCAAAGCCTAGGAAAGAGCTTGGCACATGTAATAAATACAAGATGATTTGCCTTCTGGCATCAATGGTGGCAGCTACCTATCTCAAACTCATCTTGATACTTTTGACACAATACTTAGTTGCTAGTCTTTTCTAAAATAAAAGCAGCTAGGTAGCACAGATGGGAGTTGGGAGGTCCTGGGTTCAAATGTAGCCTCAGACACTTCCCAGCTCTGTGGCTTTGAGCAAGTTACTTGCCCAATTGCCTAGCCCCATAATTTCAGTGCAGTTAGTATTTGCATTAAATCAGAATTTAAAGTGGAAGATGAACCAATAGAGAATTTTCATTGTCTTCACCGAAAGTGTCAGTCTTGCTCTATACATTTTTTTAAACTCTTACCTGTCTTACAATCTATAATAAATAGTGATTCTAAGACAGAAGAGTGGTTATGGCTAGGTGGTTGAAGTGAAGTGATTTATTTGCCCAGGGTCACACAGCTAGGAAGTATCTGAGGCCAGATTTGCATCTAGGACCTCCTCAAAGTTGGGTTAAAGCAAAGGCTTAATCAACTAATACTTACTAAGACGACCTAATATTCAAAGAATTGTATAGGTGAGATGCATTTTATCCCCTCAAAAAACTTCGACTCTAGCTTACAAAACAAGACAGAGTAATATAAAGTTATAATGAATAATATAAAGTGGCATATGTGCTAAATGAGGAATGCACCAAAGATACTGAAAAAAATTACTGTGAACTAAAAGAAGACTCTTGAGAGACCTTGCGGAAAGTGGAAGCAGAGCCTTATAGGCAGGATTGGGATGAGATAGACAATTTAAGTGAGAAGATTGGCATGTAAAGTCAAAGAGAATGGAATGTGCTGGGGTTTGTTGGGAGAGAAGAGTGTAGACCACAATGTCAGGAGTAAATGTTTTGTGTTAATGAATACTGGCAATAAATTTGGAGAGATGACTATTGCAAGACTAAGGAACTTAGACTTCATTTTATAGGTGATGGATCTGTAAGTTCCTTGAGAGCAGGAATTGTGTCTTATCTGTAGTCTTATCACAGCACCTAGTTTATAAGAAGTGCTTTATTATGCCTGCTAATTGACTTTTTAGCAAGGGGTGTAACATTAGGAAAGTTACATTTTAAGAGGATAAGTCTGTTGGCCATTGTATTCTTTGTGTCATAAAACAAAATTATTGGTAATACTCTAACAAAGTTCAGTTCACCAGTAGTCCATGATCCTGCTTGGTAAGACTAAAAGATGGTTTGGGGACTACACCCACCTTGAAGCATACCACCAAATTTAAGGATGAGAGAAGAACCTGATTCCATATTCTAAACATGCCCCTTCATTTGTTATGAATTCTAGTAGAAAATTTTTTTCTTTTGCACACGTTATGAACGTTTACTATATATTTAAATGTGTGGTACTCTGGTATCTGATAATAATTACATCTACAAGACTAGAAATCAGTTTCATTCATGTCAGTTCCAACTGTATTAGTTTATATATCCTTGGAAAGGCAAGGATATCTGAGGTCTTGAAATTGCTTTAGAAACTGTGTGTAAGGTATCAATTTTCTCCTTGAACCAGAGCAGTCAAAGAGTGACTTTTGCTCATAAGAATACAGGTTCTTTGTTTGCTTCCTCACCTGGTTAGGGTTAAGAAATATTAACAAAAATAATTAGACATCTAGGTGGTTCAGTGGATAGAGCACTGAGCTTAGAATCGGGAAGATCTGAGTTCAGATCCAAACTCAAGACACTTATTAGCTGTGTGGCCCTGGGCAAGTCACTTAACTGATTGCCTTAATTGCCTGGACAAGGAAATAGCTAGCTAGTCCAGGATCCTAAGAAAACCACATGAAAACGTCCATGGGATCATGAAGAGTAGAACACAACTGAACAAAAGCAATTTTCACTAGTTACCTGCTACATCTGGGACAATTATTTTATAAAAGTTTTATAACATTTCACTTCTGCCCAGTGTTAGTCTCATTTTTTTAAATTAATTTTCTTCATATTGTACAACTGCTTTTCATTTAGTATTCCATGTCCAGAAAGATTAAGCCAAAGTCAAACTGTTCCTGAAACTTTGAATAGAACATGATATAATGCTGTCAGACTCAAGTTATTTGGTTAATTTTGCTAAATTGCTTTTTTCTTCCTCTTTGTTGTTTTTATTACAAAGGTTGGCTTACTGGATAAGGAAATATTTAGAAATGAAGATGATATTAAAATAAGATATCAAAAAATTTAAATAAAAAAAATTTTAATAATCACAGAGATAGTTCTTCAGTTCCCTTGACCAAATGATCTCAGATGCTAGTTATACCCATTGATTCCAGATGGAAAACATTCTCTGGAGATGAATGAGTGCAACTCCAACCAAGTTAGTAGAAACTATTATACTTCTGGAATGAAAAATGTATTTTCATGCATTTGGAATGGAATTGACAAAAAGCCATGTTCAGTTATCCATTTATTTGATATATTTCCATCTTTTCTAGAATTCTGGTAATATCAAGGACCTAGTAAAATCACCTAGACTATATACATCATTGGTTCCTAAGGAGTCAGAATGGAAATACTTTAGTCTGATTCCATACAGAAAGTATTATCCAACCTATTCACATTTGCAAGCAGCAACATTTTACCACCTTAGTTACTGTTTAACTTTTAGACTTTTAACATCTATATTTCCTCTAATGTTGCACACTGATGGCTTTTCCCTTATGTTCTCTTTAACCTTGTGCTTTTTTAGAAGAGAGGAATAGTGATTAAAAAACAGATGTTTCTATTCTTGTTTATCCTGGTGAGAGTGCTCACTGTTGGGCAAAGCTGCCTAGTTGATCCTTGACTTATCCATAGGCAGATAAATTAAGTTTTTCCTTTGCCTGATTTACCTATTGGAAAAGAACTTTGTGTTGTTTCGCTTTAGTTAAACATGACTTCTCTGATATACCAGGGCTTCTATGATTTAACTTAGGTAGACATTTCCTTCTGCACTTCAGAGCATAAGCTCTCATGGGTTGCCTGTCTTAATGTAATTCTTATTTGTGCCCTCCAATAAGTTTGCATAGCTCAGTTTTCCTAAATGATGGCCTGATTCATGGCTAAGGTTCATTTTTTCAAGCAGTATTGCAATGGGTTTGGTTCATTGAAGAACAGCTTTTAACATCACCTTAGTGCTGCCTTTACAATCTTGTTAATCTCTTACCTAAGAAACTGCATAGCTGGCTATTTGATAAAATGTCAGAAAACCTAAGTTCCTTCTAGACTTTGACCCTGGTATTTGATAGCTTACTTTTTGCCCAAATTATTTCTCAAAGTACAGTTCCCACTAGAGACTTGCTTATGGTATATATCCTGTGAGCACCTGGCAAGCCTTTATCTTAAGACCATTTCAGTATATGCTAGTATAAATTTTACTTCTTACGGAGTTCATTGATAATAGGCCCACAAACTTGAAAACTGGAAGAGTCTTTAGAGATCATTTAGTCCACTGGACCCCAGCCACTTGCCCAAGGTCACATATCTAGACAATTCAGTTACAAATTTGGGTGATGATTTTATTGTAGGTATGTGTAGGGTGAGTCTAGGTTGTCTTGGCCAAAAAACAAATTAAAAAAAAAAAGAACTTGAACTAGACATAATGAGAATGAAATGACACTCCACAAAATGATGTCATGCATTTATTAAGTGCTTACTATATTGTCAGTGTGTTAAGCCCTAAGGCAAAAAAATAACCCAAAACAAAGCAAGTTCTCAACTTCAAAGAGTACATTCTAATCAAAGAGACAACATAGAAAATACCTAGGTGCATACAAGAGCTACTTATATGAAAGGGAAACTGTTAGCCAGTAGACAGCCTCTGAAAAATGTGCTTGAAACTGAGTCTTGAAAGAAACTAGGAAAATCAGGAGCCTGAGTTGAAGAAGGAAGAACATTTCCAGGCATAGAAATGGTCAGTGCAGACATAGAGATGGGAGATTAAGTGTCATGGCTAAGAATCTACAAGTAGTTGAATCAAAGGGTATGTGGAGGGAGATCAGGGCTGATGGCTTGTGATGAATATCTGTGCTAGGATTGTGAGTGGAGAAAAGAGGACAGATATAAGAGATGTTGTGCAGTACGAAAAACCAGATTGAATGTATGGGTTGAGGGAAAGTAAGGCAGAAAGGATGATACCAAGATTGCTAGTGTTGCTGTTTGGGAGGATTATGGTTCCCTTAACAGTAATTGGGCCACTTGGGGGTTTGGGGTGTGGTAAAGAGGTGAAAATAAGTTCTATTCTATGATGATTTTGAAATGCTAATGGAGAAATTCAGTTCCACGGCCAAGAGGCAATTGAAAATGTAGGACTATAGCTCAGTAGAGATGGTCTGGGAATCATTTGCATAGAGATGAGAATTTGCCTCCTGGAAGTTAAGGAAAGGAAAGGAATCAGCATTTATATATAGTATCTGTTAGGTGTCAGCCTCTGTGCTAAGTGCTTTTTACAAATGTTTTCTCATCACTGCCTTTCCCAATTGAGAAAACAGGAGTTAAGTGATTTGCTTAGGGTCATAAAAGCATTCCTTAAGTGTCTGAAACTGGATTTGAATTCAGGTCTTCCTGACTCCAGGCCCAGTACCTTGTGCTACTGTAAGCTACCTCTAGGACAAAAGACAGCTAGAATAGAATCTTTGGTTATGCTTGTGGCCTGTGGACATGATGGGATGAAAAACCAGAAAATCAGAAAAAGGACATTTGAACTGATAAGAGATCTAGGTGGAAATGGTGCCATAGAAACTTAGAGAGGTGAGAGTGTCCAGGAAGAAAAGGTGATCACTCGTGTTAAGAAGCTGCAGAGAGACTGAAAAGGATCAAGATTGAGAAAAAGTCATAGATATGGCATTTAAGAGATGATTGTATACTTTGGAAAGGCCATTCCCAGTTGGATATTGGAGCTAGAAACCAAATTGCTAAGGATATAGAAGAGAAAGAGCTTTAACTTGAGGGAAAAGGGAAGAAAGGGAGGTGATGTGGGAGAAACCTGCTGGAGAAGTCAGGAGGGGGTGGTATCAAGGGCACACTAAAGAGGTTTGTCTTGGCAAGGAGAAAGTGCTACCTCTTTGTGAGGTACTAAGGTAAAATAGATACTAAAGACAAGAAGGGAAATTTTTGATATATGAAAAGGGGGGCTTGGTGAATGATCTCAGTTTTTGGTGAAGTATAAAGTACTTAACTGAAGGAGAAGGAAGTGTATGAGAGGCTTGAGGAGGTATAAAAAAGTTTAAGATAAGTGCTAGAATGGGATAGGAAATCAATTAGGGAGGTATAAAATGATTGCTGTGCTGTAATGAGGGCTCAGTTGAGATTAGATATCAAATTTGAACTCACTACCATTTCATGGAGTTTGTTGAGGTGTAATTAGTGCTAGGTCAAGGAGGAATTTAGAGGTAGAATAGGGTAGAATAGATCTTTTTTCTAAAGGGGTCAAGATAGGTATGAGAAGAATAGTCATTGGAAAGATAGCTTGGAAGAGACCTGAGAAGTGACTTGTAAGGAGATCATGCTGAGTGTGGTTAATGTGAAAAATATGGTTTAAGAGTCATAGGGCAGCAAGAAAGAAGGAATGGTAAATGATTATGGTCAGATAAAGGAATTTTAGCATTCATGATCAAGTTATATATAGCTGAATTGAAGTGGAGGAATAGTTCAAGGAAACTGAGAAGTTTGAGTATTTGAGGAAGTATCAGTATGTATGTTGAAGACTCCTTGTACACATGAAGGTAGGAAATGGAGAAGAGTGAAAGACTGTATGATTCAGGCACTGAAATAATTGAGGAAAGAAATAGAATGACCCAAGAGTTGATAAATAACAGCCACCAGGATCTGGATTGAATGATAAATTTGAATAGCATGAGTACTAAAGGAGGAGAGATTGCTTACTTGAGGAGGTATAGTCCAATTTCCCCACTGTGGTTGGTAAAAGAGAGAAAATGTAGTCAGTACTAGAAAAGATGGGCTATTGAGGGCTTGAAGATGGAAGGCGTGAAAAAGGAAGAAGTTTAAGATAAAAGGAAATCTGTTATTAATTCTCTTGGCTGCCATAGCAAACTGTTGACTAATGAATGAACTTACAGTTCATTGAAACCTCCAGCTCTCTTTCATATGAAGAGTCTGGTCATAAATTTATATTCATATGCAGTGCAGAAATTTGTTTTGCTTAACTATATGTGTTTGTAATTGGTTTTATTTTTCTTGCTTTCTCACAGGGAATAGAGGCAGGAAAGAATGTAGTCCTGAAAATAAAGTTGAATTTTTTTTAAAAAGTATATCCATGTATCTCCAGTCTTGTATTTATGAAGTTCATTTTTTCAACCTGTCTAAAACTTTATATTATCATTATTAAATTTTATCCTATTGCATTTGATGTAAGGTTTTTGGATCCTAACTCTTCCATTCATTATGTTAACTATTCCTCTTACTTTGATGTCACCAAGGAATCTGACCAACCAGCATATGACATGGAGGGATACTATAGGAGATTTATGTAAAGCATAGAAATTACACAGAAGAAAGATGATGGGGGGGGGGGGTCATAATCTATAGGATTGAGATATTCTTCTCTCATGAAATCATAGATATACCAGATATCTAGAAGAAAAACAATATAATCTCATTTTACAGTTTTTCAACCAGTATCAGTACTCTTCAGGATGTCAGAAAGATCTATTGTTCCATTGTCCTGAGTTTATTTCCCTATATTTGTGTAATATGGAGATTTGAGATAAGGATAACTATAGGTCTATGAAATATATGCACATAGATCTGTGTGTGATTGGGAGTGGGAGCTGTAAATGGACCTGAGGTTAAATGAATAGGTAGCTGGAATGCTTCCCAGGTATATGCCAGCATTTTCACAGGAATGTGTGTGTAGAGGAGCTGTGTAAAACGGAGCTAGAAGACCTGAATTGGATCTTGGCTCTTCCACTTGCTAAGTCTGTCTTGTTTACTTCTTATCCAGTGTCTGCATCTGGAAAGTAGGAATAATATTACCTGTACTGCTCGTGTCACAGGATTCTGATGAGGAAAGTTCTTTAAACTGTAGACACTTTATCAATATGAGTATTAGGAGTTTTAGAATGGAGCTATTCTCGGTGGGAATGTGCAAGTCCTCTTTCCCTTCAAACCCTTTGCAGTTCATGGTCCTGAATTACTTGATCTTTACTTAAGACCACGTATTATGGAATTTTGGGGTTTTTTATGAAGGAAAGAGGGGATGGGTAAGGCATGAAAACAAACAGTTCTGTCCTGAAGCAGGGGTTCACATGTTATGTGCTTCACCTCTTTCTATCAGCATTGACAAAAGAGTATCAGGTTGAGTCCCATTTTGAAGGGAGTGTTCCTCCTGGCTGTGTATGGAATTGGACTCTCGCTGTGTGTATGTTGTATCCTGTTACTGTTGAGACATGGACTGTGAGCGGAGTGGGGGTGGGGGGAATGCATGCTCTGATTAGTCAGCCCCCTTCTCCCAGAATTCAGGCCCCATCTGGGGAGACTGAGAACTTAAGAAACTTGAGACAGGGAGAGGGCAGAACTGGTACGTGGGCAGGGAGCAGCCAAAACCTGCTGAGACACAGACTAGTTTATGTGCTGGGAACAGAAGAGGTGGTTGCAGAATAATTGTGGATTTTCCTGACTGGTCTAAACATTGAGTTTTCTAAGGAGCTATGCCAAAGAGGGTTTGCTGTTAGAGAAGAGAGAAACTTTGAGAAGACTTCATTTACCTCATCATAGATTGTTCTGGGCTACTTTAAAGTAGATTTCTACAGCTTACAGTAAGACTTGGAATTCTTCTGAGATGAGAGTTGAGCTAGTCTCTGGTAAGTATGAGGAAAATTGATAGTTATGTGAGTCTGCTTTCCATTCAGAGTGTTAGATCTCTTTGCCCTTTGAGAGGTAAGAGAGGGGCCAGAGTGAATGGGGAAACTTGGTTTGGAGGAGACATAATCTCTGCCCTCTCAGATCTTCTAGCAGGAAGTAGGTGAGTCTTTAGGCAGGGACAAAATTGAGGGGACTTGAAACTTCCTGAAGTTGAATACTTCCCCACCAAATGTATAGGGTATTAATCACATTTATTTAGCAAGCACTTCCTTGCAACCTTGAAAACAGGTAGTGTGAGCATTAGCTGTATTTTACAGAAGACATTGAAGCTCTGAAGCATTACAAACCAATCTAAAGTGGGATTCAAGTTTTAGTCTCTCCAGCCCCATTTTTTTCTTTTAGGTCATCCCTCTGCTCAGCCCCCAATTTAAGACTCTTACCCCTCATCTCTTGAAGTTTTTAGCTTTTTTGGATTTCCCATATATCTTTTTTTTTTCTTTAAACTCTTACCTTCCGTCTTGGAATCAATACTTTGTATTGGTTCCAAGGCAGAAGAGTGGTAAGAACTAGGCAAAGGGGGTCAAGTGACTTGCCCAGGGTCACACAGCTGGGAAGTATCTAAGGCCAGATTTGAACCTAGGACCTCCAGTTTCTAGGCCTGGCTCTCAATCCACTGAGCTACCCAGCTGCCCATCCTTTTTTATCTTTAATTTCAATTCAAGGGTCCTTTGACCTGTGTTAGCCTTATTACTTTAATGTTGAGTTACACCCAGAATTGGTTCTACTTTAGCAGGTCTTTGGCATTCTGTTTGTGACACTATTCTCAAAACCCATTCCCAAACTAGAAACAATTTCTTACTTATAATGGCCAATCTATTACAAGGAATTTCTTTTGAAATATTTAGGCTAACCTTGATCTGCTTGTTAATTATTGTGTGATCACAGCAGATAAAATTGGATTTAGGCTTGAAGTTTAAGGAAAAGGGCCAGACTGACCTATGCTTTGCTGACATGATGTTAATGTGAGTAGGATCTTGTTGTTCTTATTTAGTCATACACGAATGAGACTTTTTAGGGGTTGTTATATAAGCTAAAGAATTTAAAGTAAAAAAAAAACAAGTCTATTCATGAATACCTTATTAACTTTAGAATCCTTTCTAAGGATCAGAACTCCCTTGCCTTATCACTCCCTTCTCCACCCCAGGTAGTCTCTTATAGTGTTATATTTAAGAAACAGAAGCAAGGTATTTAGTTAAAATCCCCTGCTTGACTAAACTTGACTATAGTTAGGCAACTGTCAGTTGTGGAACTAGATTGGTGACTCAATTTTGGGCCCTTGTTCTTTCACTTAAATTTTCATATTTAGCTGGTAAACTTAGGGAGCTCCACCCCCTCGAAAGCCTTTTCTTGAGATCAGGTTCCACTAGAAAGAGAATTTGTGACATCAAAAGGTTACTTTTGAGTTTATGGTGTCTTTAAGTATATCATATATAGGTGAGCAAGTCCTGGGGGAGGCATCTTTCTTTGCCTCTGGCTGTGATCAAGACCAGTGGAACTTTTCGACATAGAGGAAGTTGGTGGGGCAGCAGCATTCCATAGCAGCACTGGGGAGGGGAAGCTCTGATTCAGGCTGTATTTCACATGGAGTTTGGTGTCAAAGAAAAGACAGGATTATTTGTGCTGTGGTGCCAGTTTTGTAAACAGGGAAACTCTCATCGTGGAGAAAACAACCATTCATTCTTTATCATGGTCTAGGAGTATTCCGTGCACTTCCTGTGTTAAAAGCATCTGTTTTTGAGAAATGGGAGGTTAGGGACAATACACTGGGTTAGTAAGCTGATTGTGATGCTGTCTAATATTTATAATTGGGACAGATTTCACTAATCTTTAGAATACTGTTAATACGAGTATGGAGATTATAACTGTTTATATTCTTCACTTGCTAAAGAAACATATTGCTGACTTTCAAAAGCTCTTTTTAAAAATTTTTTAAAAATCTAAAATCTAGTTGCTAAATGACACCTCCTTCCACTACCCCAAGGGTAGGTAGTATCTGGGAATATGCCCAGAACCTTGTGAAAAGAGATGGGCAAGGGAGGAAGACAACCACAGTGAGAGGAGAGGACTTCCGGACATGTTGGCATGGAGAGGCTGAGGCTGGTGGTAAAGGGAGGGTGCCCCTGCAGGCTTTTGGGATATTTTTATTGCTTTGATTGTATGTTGTTTTTTCCCACCCAAAATAACAGCATATCAAGACAAAAGATACTCCTGAATAACTGGATATAATCTCTTTAGTAAAATTAGCTTTGCTGACTGTTTAAGACA
The DNA here is from genome assembly GCF_027887165.1 of Monodelphis domestica. Lineage (NCBI taxonomy): Eukaryota > Metazoa > Chordata > Mammalia > Didelphimorphia > Didelphidae > Monodelphis > Monodelphis domestica. The sequence goes on from NC_077228.1 coordinate 479,388,044, forward strand.
GGTGATGGTGAATGGGAAATCCTATCTGGAAGGGCTAATGCTGACCTGGGAAACACCTCAATAAAGACTTTCTAAAAGGCAGTCCTGCTTTAGGCATTTAAGCAATTTTAAAATTAAAGCTTTAATACAAAACACAGAAAGTATCCTTTGGCTTGCTTGTAGGCCAACTTGCTGATCAAGCTCCAGTGCCAGTGTCTACGTGTCTATGTTGGAGTTCTCATTTCGTGACTATTATGGGTAACTTTCCTTTCTTGATTGAGTAGCAGGTTTTCCTGTAGTAAGTTTGAGTTTACAGATTAAGAAAAGTGACTTGATAATGTTCATAAAAAGAGGGAAGAGGTTTTTTTTTGGAGGGGGGGGAGTCAGGGGAGAGCGTACCATTCCTTGGTTTGTCTTTAGAAATTGTCTAAGCTGAATGAGATTTCCCAAGGCACAATATGACTGCACTCTTTCCTTTACTTATGCTAAACAGTATTTTAAAGAAATGTGTCTAAACTTTGTTCTCCAGGATCCCTGACCCTTCATTTTCGATGGTGTGTTCATTTTATTATGCAGGGGTTTGAAAGCCAATGATTGTTGCCACTGTAGCACAGTTCAGTTTCATGGTTTACTACTGCATGTTCTGGTCCTTCTTGACCTTCATATGGCTTCAAGGCTATTCTGTCTTTGATTGGTACATATCAGCTACCTAAGTCATAACTTTCAAACCTGGTTCTTAAGAACAGTCTGCCACAACCAGTGGACGAATGCATGTAAAAGGAAGTTGGGATGCTTTTATAGCTTTAAACAAATAGTTATTTCTGTTTTGAAGATGGCTATTCATCAACAGTATATAAAGATGGCTATAGAGATTATATTTTCAGAGATTTGAGGGATGTCTAATTTAGTTAATTTAGCAGAAAAGTTGGTTTTTCCTGTTTTTTTTTTTAAGGAATATGGTATACTATATATAGAGAGAAATACTTAATTCAGACTTCAAGTAAAACAGTGTAATTCATTGTAAGCTGTTTAATAAACTGTTCCTATATTTCAGAAAGACATACTCAAATAATATTCTTTTCTAATCATTAAGGCCAAATTCTTAAGGGACTTTATAAGGCAATACATTTGGGTACTAAATGATCCTTCACAACTTCAGTTTAATTTCTGAAATACTCTATATCATCGGTTCTCAACCTCTCAATTTGTAGCAATGAGAATACATAATGCATATCAGGCAGGCATTTACATTCCGAATCATAACTGTAGCAAAATTACAGTTTTGAAGTAGCCACAAAAATAATTTTTTGGTTTAGGGTCACTGCAACATGAGGAACTGTATTGCGGGGTCACGGCATTAGAAAGGTTGAGAACCACTGCTCTGTATTATAAAAGAGTCTATAATTTAACTTTTTGTCAATTCAAGTGTTTGTTATGGGGTTTTTTTCCCTATGTAGTTTTTCGAATGGGTATTCTGATACTTCAAGACTTTGCTGGATTAAGAGTTCCTGAGACTTCACTATGGATTTTGTAAAGTAATGAACATCTTTGGGTTCATAGAAAGCTCTTGACTTGTTAGTATCTTCATGTTCCACAATCATAACTAAGCTACTATTTCTCACAAAGATCATACAGGACAGCAGAGTGCTAGAAGAGACATCCATAAAGAAAAAAGAGGGATTACCAATAGTTGCTATTTAGTAGAAAGGTTGGACAAAAGGGAAATTGATTTAATTGAATATTAATAAAGTTTGGAGGGGGTCAGGAAGGAGGTGAAATGTTGGTATTCAGATTAAAAGCCAGTTTGTAAAATTTATCATGGTACAGGGTTCTGAGGCAGAAAACTTTCCAAGCTATCTAGTCAGAGAGAGGAGACAATGTTCCTGGTATTTGGGCCTTGTTCTCCCCTGACTTCTGATGGTAAAGTTGTCTGGCTTAGTGGGGACCATACATTTTCCTAGGAGCCAAAATTGTTGCCTTAATTATAAACTGGGGAACATTTCACAGCACTACTTCTTTACTGTAGTAGCAGGGGTGATGGCAGAGGAATTTATTGGCAGCAATTGGAACATTTCCTGTGTGGTTTTCAACTTTTTTTTTCTTTCTCCCATAGCAAATTCAGTTCGCTGATGACATGCAGGAATTCACCAAGTTCCCCACCAAGACTGGCCGAAGGTCCTTATCTCGTTCCATCTCACAGTCCTCTACAGACAGCTATAGTTCAGGTGGGTGTGAAGTTCACTTTAATCTTGACTCCAGATTCCTGTTCCCAAAATGTTATTTATTTATTTTTTTATATAGGGCTCACTCTGCCTGTTTAAATATGAAAATACAAAGCAATAGCGTTACTACTACTGTGAATAATTATGTTGGTGATTAGAAATTGGTGGATGAGAACATACCCAATTAAGCTCCTTTGTGGGGAAACATCTTTCCTCCCCTGCCCATGTGGATTTTAGTTGGACTGGGACAGGTTCCTAAGTTGACCCAGCCTTGTTACAGGGGTAAAGAATGGAGGGTATCTGACAGAACAGACTTTGAAACAGAAGTGCATGCTCGGTCTAGAAAATTTTTTTCATGAAATCGACTTTGAGCAGCTATGCTATCAGACCTTCCCCATTGTAGTCCAAGGTTGCTTGAGTTGGGAGAATAGACAGTAATATGAACATTTAAATTCCTTTAATTTGCAGTGCTAATTTTTAAATTGAAGCATGTGCCCCAGAATATTCCATATGGATATCTGTATAGTAATGAAAAATATTGGACATTGTTTATTTATAATCCCTCATTTAGGGAACCACTCAGTAAAATCTTCTTGAATTTGGTGTTGGGAGAGAAAAAAATTTCACTCTCTAGATGAGCTTATTTGCTTTAAGTCAGATAATGAAAAGTGTATTACCTAGAATGTTTCTTTTTTTGCTTTTACTATTAAGAAAATTGGAGCTACGAGGCAGCTAGGTGCCTCAGTTGAATTGAGAGCCAGGCCTAGAGAAGGGAGGTCCTAGGTTTAAATCTGGCCTTAGACACTTCCTAGCTGTGTGACCCTGGGCAAGTCACTTAACCCCCATTGCCTAGCCCTTAACTACTCTTTGGCCTTAGAACCAATACACAGTATTGATTCTAAGATGGAAGGTAAGGGTTTAAAAAATTTTTTTTGAAGAATAAAGAAAATTGGAGCTAAATTCCAGTGTTCATCTTCAATAGCCTGGTACCATTTATCTGGCCTTTTAAACTAGTTTTTTCTTTTGTTTTTATTTTTAATTGTCTAATTTTATATTGTGCTTAAATATCAACTTCTTCAAATATGTACCTGTGTAAATATAAGTACATATATACATATAGTAGATGTATGTGTATTTCTGTTTTACTGACTTCATTAGTGTAAATTGAAGGTAAATTATCATCTGATAGCTTCATGAGTCACTACTTTTCCAGCTATTCAGACCCTGATTCCAATTTCAAATTCAACTTTTATTTTCCCTTGAGGAGATAAATGAGCTATATAGAATTCAAGGAAGCCCATTGGGGTATGGAGGAGGTGACCCTAGGATTTTAACCAAAGACTAATTCTTATAGTGACATTCATTCACAAACCTTTATTAAGTGATCACTGGCACTTGAGGAGATAAAAAAATGAATGTACATTTCTTCAGCCAAACTGACTTGCCCACTCTCATCTTCCTTCTCCCTAGATCTTCCTCTTGCATGAGACATACTCCTTTACTTCTACCTCTTAGAATCCCTTGTTTCCATCAAAACTTAAATCAAACACCATTTTCAGCATGAAATTGTAACTGATGACTCTAGCACCTAGTAGCCTCCCTTCCAAAATTACTGTGTATTTTATTTCATATATATATATATAATATCTATATTTTTTTTAATAAAAATGGATCACCTAATTGAATGTCAGCTTTCTGAAGGTAGAGATAATTTCATTTTGTTTTTTTTATCTCCCTTATCCAAGACAATGCTTGGAACACATTAAGTGCTTAATAAATATACCTCAAGATCACTAGCATTACCTCATGAAATAGTATCCCACTCCTCTTTTGATCATGTCTAGTTGTTAGAAAGTTTTCCTTACATAGAGCCAGCATTTGCCTCTCCACAACTTCCATTTCTTATTTCCCATTCTGTCCTTTGAGTCTAATTTTTAAAAAAAAGTCTTATTCTTCATATTCATAATTCTTCAAATTCTTGAAGATAGCTGTCAGTTCCCTCTTGAGTTTTCTCCAGACTAAATTGAGGAATCTACCAATCCAGATTTCTCTCCTTTATGTGCTCTTACAAGTCAGTATCCTTCCTTAAATGTGTACTGAGAAGTAAACCCAGTACTTATGGTTATCTTTGCATTTTATCATACTAATAAACTGTAAGCTTAGTGATGGCAAGGATATATCCAGCCAAATTGTCTTTACCAGTAGGCTAGGCACACTTAGTGTTTTTAGAGTGAATGAATTTACTTGCAAAATGAGTAACCCAAGTGTATGAGCAGGCCTTAGGCTCCTTTTTCTGGACCATTTCCACTTCTCTTAATGTTTCTTGAGATCACATTGGCCTTTTGGGCTGCCGTAGTTCATTATTGTCTCTAGCTGCTCTTGAGGTTCTTCTTGTGAGAATCATTCCATCCTGTTATTTGTGCAGTTAACTTTTTGAACTTAAAGGGTAGGACTAGACATTTATTTCTATTAATTTTCACCTTATTAAATTCAGCTCATCATTTCAATGCATGGAGATCCTTCTTGGTTCCCAAATCCCTTCCATTTTGTTAATAGCTTTTTTTCTTCTGTACCTTTGACAACCATGGTATCTGGCTTCAGTAAAGATATTGATAAAAATAGAACAGGGCTAACAGTAAAGCCCTGAGGGCAGTCTGTTGCAGCTATTCCTCCAGATCAGCATGGACTTATTAATCCCTACTCTTTGGGTGATTAACTAATCAGTTCTGAATCCCTTTCTAACTATATTATCCTGCTTATAGTTCTTCAATTTGTCCATGAAACACTTCGTCATACACTTTATTGAAATAAAAATATACTATGACTATGGCATTCTACTGTCCAAAAATAAAATAAAATTAATTTCCTGTAACTTGTTTTTAATTCAATTCAACAAGCATTGGTTATCTGTTAGGCATTGCTCTGGGTATTGGGGATACAAAGACAAAATAGATATCCTTGCCCTCAAGGTGGTTATGTTCTATTAGAAGAAAGCACCATGTAACAATATAAGTAAATATGAAATATATCCAGAAACAATGCAAAGTAATGGCTGGGTGCCAGGGAAAGAAAGGACTCAACATTTGTAAGAATCAGGAAAGGCCTCTCTTGTAAAAGATATGTCTTGAGCTCAGTTTCATAGAGAGCTAGAGGTTCTGAGCGCTCTGGTGAGAATGGGAGAACATTGTCTAGGCATGGAGAGCAGCTTGTTCGAGGAATCAGGGAAGAAGAGGCAGGTAACAGTGAGGAGCAGAAAATATATTAGAGGAACAAGTCAGACTGGAGAGTTTGGAGCTAAATTATGAAGGACTGAAAATACCAATGAATTTATTTATCCTATAGGTAACAACAAGTTATGAGGCTTCTTGATTTGAGGCGTGATATGGGCAGATGTGTACTTTAGTATTCTCAGTTTGGCAGTCATCTGAAAGATAAAGGGGAGAGATTGGGTACAAAGAAACCAATTAGGGTGGTATTTTAAATTATGGGTAGAGGTGGTGAGGATCTGAACTAAACTATTAGCTGTGTGATAGGAGAGAAGATGGATGCAAGAGATTTTAGGTAAGTAAAATTGATGAGATTGCCACAGTATGCTGTGGGGTGAGGGAGGGTGGTGCATCAAGAATGACTCTGGTTGTGAACCGGAGTGCCTGGAAGTTTGAAAGTGTTTTAGACAGAAACAGGGGAGTAAGTTAAAGGGGAGATGAGTTTAAGGGAAGGATTTATTGAATTTCAGTTACCTAAAGAACATCGAGTCTCAGCAGACAGTTGATTTTAGAGGACTAGAGTTCAAGAAAGAAATGAAGGCTCACTGTATAGATTTGAGATTCATCTGCACAGAACTAATAGTTGAATTTATTATGAGCTGATGAGATAGCCCAAGAAAGCTAGTGTAAAAGGAGAAAAGAATGGCCCACGCTAGACCCCTGAGTATGGTGAGGCATGGCTAACATAGTGAAAAAGCAATTTGATGGGAAAAGAAATAATAGAAAATAGTGTCATACTCATCCAGGGAAGAAAGTCCAGGAGTTTGGAAGTGATCAGGTGTCGGCTGTTGTACAGTTAAAGAAATATAAGATTTGAGAAAAGGCCATTGGATTTTAAAGTTTGCTGATAATCTTTGAGAGTAGTTTCTTTCAATGGTAGAAGATAAAGCCAAATTGCAAAGGTTTGAGGATCGAATGGAAGGTAAAGAAATAGAAGCAACAAGCATAGAACTCTATATACTTTCAAGACTATAAAGTACCTTATAAATATACAGTATTTATGGTGTGTTTATATTTATTAAAGTAGTATATTTTGCAGTTTTTAAAGCTACAAAAATACCGTATGTAAATATATGGTTATATGATTGCAACCATTATCAAGTGTCCATTTTCACTACTTCCTTGGGCAAGCCCTTCCCCGAGAGGGGTGGTACCTGCCCATAATAAGGTTCCTCCCCACTAGATAATTTCATCAGTCTTTCACATTCATCCAGTATTGTAGCCTTTCACCCTTACCTCCTTTAATCCTCACAACAACTTAGTAACTAAATCGTTACATTATTAATAATACTCAACCTTTGCAAAACACTTAAGTAGGTAAGGAACTGTCATTGGTGCTGGAAATGGGGAAACAAAGAGAAGTTTGGCTAGCAAACCACCATCAGAAAAATAATGCTATCTTGGGAAGAGAAGTTGATTGAGCTAAGGCAGCTAGGTGGTACCATAGTGAATAGAGTACTAGGTTTGGAGTCTGAAAGCCCAGAGTTCGGATGTGGCCTTAAACTCTTATACTAGCTGTGTGACCCTGGACAGGTTGCTTAATGTCAGTTTACACTTCTGTAAAATGAGGATCATAGCACCTATATCCTAGGTTTGTGAAGATCAAATGAGATAACAATTATAAAGCACAATGGCTGGCACATAGTAAGTGCTATGTAAATGTAATTCCTATTACACATTCATTGTGACTCTCCTGCTATTCAACTAAGCAACCATTATTAACTATATAATTATGTATATGGCATCTAAAGAAGTTGAATCTCTGGCCCAGTTATCATTATGGTCTGCATGTGTGGTTCAGCTACTGTTACGAACATACTAAATTATTATTTTTCATACATGCATCTTTATTCTTGGAATACACATCTCTTCTTAAAATCCTCTTTATTTGAGAACTAGCTTGGTCACTGCCTCCTTTGCAAAACCTTCCTTAATCTCTCCTACTCAGTTTTTCCTAGAGTATTTGGTCTAGAGACATTTAACCCTTTCCCATTCTTTCTTTTGAATTACTTTTTTATCCTCCATTGGATTATAAATTCCTCGAGGTCAGAGATTCTTTTTTTATCTTTGTATTTTAGCTGTTGGTTAGTGCCTTGTGTCTAACAGGGTGCTTCATAAATGTACTATGAATTTAAATAAAAACCTATTTCATGAGCAAGGACATCTGGAGAAACAGATACAGGTAACTTTGAAAGTGACTCAGTGGTGGCAGAAGGTGAAGTGATGAAGAAAAATTGTGGAGAGGGACTTGTTTGATATTATATTCTACATAATGGGTAACTGTGTTACTGTTAGAGAATAATAGTTTGGTCACAGGGTTAAATTGAATAGAGAAGATGACTGGCTTTCAGATGAGACTGAAGGGAAATTAAGCTAGACACAGATCATTGTATACAGTAGTAATCAGGTGAAAGAAAGGACTAGTGACAGAAATAGTATTAAGGGAAATGCTCTAAGATTCAAAGAAGAAATAGATGATTATGATTTGACCTGTATCTGTACCTGAAAAGAGATATCTTTTGGCTTCTTCCCACAAATTCCCTGAAAATAAAACTCGCTTAGTTTTTTTTCCCCAGATTATTGATAGAACCTAAATCATCTGCCTTCTGCATCACTTTTCCCCCTTCTTTGTATACTTTGAGCACAACCTTCTATAATTGCCTTTAATAATTCATTGCCTCCATGCATAGTTTTCCTCTTTAGGAAAATGTTATTTCTTAGTACTGAGTTCTTCCTGTGTTTCTGCCAGACCTGTTCATTATCAGAATTGTTGACAAGCTTTGCGTTACTTTGGCTCCTTTGGAGATGTTGGAATGAAGAAATTGCATTGGTTGATTGTGATAACACTAAGGCCAAAGGGACATCAAGATAAGTGATATGACAGTCAAATGAAAAGATATACAATATTTCCAACCGCACTACCTATTGAACTCTGGAAGTGAGAATGAATGAGAACTGGTTCCAGTTAAACTTGTCTGCTGGCCTTACTAATTGTTCCTTAGGTAGCTGTCCTGTATTGACTTTGGGGCCTTTGAGATTCACCAGTTGTCATTTCTTTTCTCCCTGGTTCTAGCTGCATCCTACACAGATAGCTCTGATGATGAGGTTTCCCCTCGAGAGAAGCAACAAACCAACTCCAAGGGCAGCAGCAATTTTTGTGTGAAGAATATCAAACAAGCAGAATTTGGGCGCCGGGAGATTGAGATTGCTGAACAAGGTAAAGGAAAGAAGAGGGTAAGGGAACCTGCTGGGTTTGGGGATTAGGAACAACCAATTCATGGGCATCAGAGCCTCTGAGCCAATTAGTGGCTTGAAGCTAACCTGAAGATACCTGGGGGAAACACAGCATGCTCAGTTGCTAGAGCAACCCTGGCATTTAGGTGGGACTTTCTACTCTTGCTCTCTTTCCCACTTTTTTTTCCTTAGCTTATAGTAGGCACATTGGAATACCTTTTTCATCCTGACAACCATCACTTTTAGTAATGTGACCCTTCTGTGTAGCAGTTCAGTGAACAGTGCACTTAACCATATCTTGACTAGTTCTACAGGGTCCTACAGAGGTAAATAGATAATGAAACTGCCAGTGTGAGAAAGTTTCCCAGAAGTATCCACCTTCAGTTATGTGAGGGAAGGCTTTAAGTTAGGTTGTGGTTGACTGAAGCATCTTGGGTGGCCTCAGCACCCTCTCCTGGAACAGCTGTAAGTGGCCAAAGCCTAATCAGTTGAACCCTTTGTTTCAGGTTAGCTCATCTAGGAAGTCTTGAGTTATCCTTGTATCAATTTCACATTTCAGGAATATTCTATACAGGGAGGGAGTCGGGGAACCAATGAGACCTCCACGATGAGGTGAGACAGAGCATGGAAAAGCAGAAGCAAGTCGCTTCAGCTGAGGGTGAAGTCTCCCTTCTTCGTCTGATTTGTATATATCATTAGCCAAACTCATCATTTTTCTCCAAATGAGCAACCGGAATATCTCTAGTTTTCACCAATTTTGAAAATCTGCTACTTCTGTTTGTCATCTAGCTGGGAGCCACTCTGTGCTACCTAGTGCTTGAAGGAGTGCAGGAAATCAAATTCCAGGTGCTTCTGTGATAACTTGCTCACTCTAGCTCTGCCAGCCTCATCACATGTAGTCTGTAATCATTGTGGGAATGTGCTTGGTGCTTTTCTGCCTTCTGCTACCTGGCCTCAACTGGACTTGCCATAATGGGTTTTCATTGGGTGAACTGGACCCTGCCTCACAGTGTGTTTTGGCAGAATTTGTGAGATTGAGATTACTAGTGCAGTCCTAGCTCAAATCTCTGTTCTTTCACAGACATGTCTGCTCTGATTTCACTCAGGAAACGTGCTCAGGGGGAGAAGCCCTTGGCTGGTGCTAAAATAGTGGGCTGTACACACATCACAGCCCAGACTGCAGTGAGTAAATACATTGGGGGAATGGAAGGAGCTTCATAATAAAGTAGAAAAGAGAAATGTGCTGTGACTAGGATTTAACCTAGATTCTTCATCTCCATCCTCATCTAACTAACCCTTAAACTTTATTAGGTATTGTCTTTCTGTTACTGAAGGATTGAATTTTCTATAGATATTCCTTTGTATAAATGTAGCTCATTTTATGTACACATGCTATGGAGAGCTGAATTTACAAAAGCAAAGGTATTAAAAACATGCAAAAGGATTTTTCCATATTATTTATTCCTTTATATATAGCAAGGAAGGTCCGTTGACATATTCTTAAAATATTACTTAATTTACACTTTTTTAAAGTGATATTTTTTCCCCTCAATTACATGGTTAAAGCAATTTAAAAATTCATTTCAATTAATTCAATTTCAATTAATTTCATTTTTTTTTTAAGTTTTGAACCAGATTCTTCCCTTCTTCCTTTTCTTCCCTTTCCTTTTTGAGACAGGTGGCAAACTCTGATACAGATTTTACATGTGCAGTAATATAAGACATTTATTCATATTTGTCATTTTTTTGCAAGAGAATTCAGAACAAAAAAAAATGAAGAAAGTGAAATAGAGTATGTTTAGTCTGTATTCAGACTCTTATCAATCTTTCTCTGGAGGTGGATGGTATTATGAGCTCTTGGGGATTGTTTTGGATTACTAATATTGCTAAGAATATCAAGTCAGGGACAGCTAGGTGACTCAGTGAATTGAGGGCCAGGTCTAGAGATTGGAAGTCCTAGGTTCAAATCCGTCCTCAGACACTTCCTAGCTGTATGACCCTGGGCAGGTCACTAAGCCTCCATTGCCTAGCCCTTATTGCTAAAGGTTAAAAAAAAGAATGTTATTCACAATTATTCATCATACAGTATTTCTGTTACTGTGTCCAATGTTCTTCTGGTTTTGTTCACTTTGTTTCAATTCATGTAGGCCTTTCCAGCTTTTTCTGAAATTTTCTATTTATCATTTCTCAGAGCACAGTAGTATTTCACTACAGTCATAAACCACAACTTGTTCAGGTTGATGGACATTACCTCAGTTTCCAATTCTTTGCCACCACAAAAAGTGCTACTATTTTTTTTTACATATAGGTCATTTTCCCTTTTAAAAAAATCTCTCTGGGATTTAGGCCTGGTAATGGTATTTCTGGATCAAAGGGTATGCACAGTTTTAAAGCCTTTTGGACATAGTTTTAAAATTGTTCTTTAGAATGGTTGGATTCGTTCACAATTCCACCATCAGTATCTCAATTTTCCCACATTCCCTCAGCATTTATCATTTTTTTGTCATTTTAACTTTGATTTGTACCCTTAAAAAATAACCTCTACTTTCTGTCTTAAAATTAATGCTGTATATTGGTTCCAAGGTAGAAGAGTGGTAAAGGTTAGGCAGTGGGGTTTAAATGATTTGCCCAAGGTTACACAACGAGGAAGTGTCCAGGGTCAAATTTGAACCCAGGACCTCCTGGCTCTCAATCCACTGAGATACCCAGCTACCCTCTTGATTTATACTTTTATGGCATTTATCTTTTCCATTAAGTAAGATGCCCCTCTACTGCCTCAGTAGTTTGTATTTTTTATTTCTATGTCACAGTTGTTACATCAGAGCTTGTGAGTGGCCTTTGTGGCTTCTTTAGGCTGCTCTTTAACTGTCATGGCCTCCCATTTCTCACCTTGTTTTCTTACCTGTGTGCATAGGTGTTGATTGAGACACTCTGTGCCCTGGGGGCTCAGTGCCGTTGGTCGGCTTGCAACATCTATTCCACTCAGAATGAGGTTGCCGCTGCATTGGCTGAAGCTGGTAAGTTAGTTACATTTTGTACCATCTTTGCCCTGACAAAGATACCTAAGAACTGTCTTATGCTTCAATTACAGTAGGATTTCAATAAGGTTGGCAGGGAGGGGGGGTGTAGTTCCTTATAATTCATCCCTGGTGCAGAGTTATTTTTATAAAACAAATTCTAGAATTGTGCCTATTTGTAGATGTCCATTTGAAGGATGGACATTATTGAAGGATGGACAAAATTAATATCACCATTTCACTCAGACTGCCAGTTATTCAGGTATTCATTGCTTTAGCAAGTTCCATGCTTGGAGAAGTGTTTCTGCTTACAGTGCTTTGAAGTTAGATGCTCTTAATTTTGTAATAGCTTTCTGAGGATCTTAAAGTGCTTGAAGCTTCCAGTATCTCAGTCCTTTCACCAGTCATTGCCAAACTCAAAATGGTAGTTTGGCTCCTCTGGTTTTACATTCCCTCCAGATAATTTTTTCCTTGTGACTCTTTGTTCTTCCCACTGGTTTCAGAAATATTTCTAGGAGATACTTAACCAAAAAGAGGAATAAACTAATTGTGTTGACTTCTTTCTAGGTGTTGCAGTGTTTGCATGGAAGGGAGAGTCTGAGGATGACTTTTGGTGGTGTATTGACCGTTGTGTGAACATGGATGGTTGGCAAGCCAACATGGTAAAAAGCAAACAAGTATTTCCTTCCTGACCTCTAGACAAGGTCTTGTATTCCTCCTTTCCTCTTTTTTCCAAACATGACACCCTTTACTGAATCTGTTCTAGGTGTTTTGTCATGTACACTGACTGTTCCTTTTAATATTTTCATTTGCTACTTGTCAAGAAGGGTCTTAGGGTTGGGTATAGAGTTAGAGGAAGAAGAAAGAGTAGCCAGATGTTTCTGGCTCTGAAATAGCAGATGGGAAATGAAGAAATTACTCAAAGATATATTTTAAAATATAGATCTGACTTTTCTTCCTGCTTCAGAAGCTCTCTTGTTGCATTAAAGCATTTTGTATACCTCAAATCTTAGAGGAAATTGGGTTTTGCAGAGCCCACTGTTCCATATTGGGACTAAGACCTAGAGCCTAGTTCTGGTCCTTTTCATGTCCAACAAAGCCAAATATGTCTCTTGTGTGTGCCTCTTTGCTCCTAATTATAAGAGGGCACTGTAGACTCACTATTGGTTCAGAAAGTGAGTCCAAAGTTCCCCCAGTGTCAGCAGCCTGAATGCCCATAGAAGTCTTCTGGCTGTTCTGTAGATCCTGGATGATGGGGGAGACTTAACTCACTGGGTTTATAAGAAGTACCCAAACGTGTTTAAGAAGATCCGAGGCATTGTGGAGGAGAGCGTGACTGGTGTACACAGGTAACAGCCTTTGGGGTAGTTGCCCCTCTTGCCTTTGCATCAGCAAGTTCTTATTGTCATTTCTGCTGGGCTGTGTTAAGCCTATTTTCATTAGTCAAAGGCTGACTCTTGAGTTTTTGTTTTTGAAAGATGGGGGGCCCTAAAAGAAGGTCACTTCCAATTATGATCCACATTTTTTTCTCCCTTTGAATCAGGTGAGTCTAGGGAGATACGTCACTTTTATAGAGAAGTAAACTTCTCCAAGCCTTTCTCTAAAAGTTATGAGTGAGGAAAGACAAGGAATAGGCTTTTTTTTTTTACTGAAATCCTTGGGAAGTAGGGGTGACAAGGGTAGGGCTGGGCTTGAAAGGGAATTATGCAGTTGTTCTCACCTTTTACTTTTAGTCAGTTAATTTATATTTGTGGTCTCTCCTCTTCTTAGGCTGTACCAGCTCTCCAAAGCTGGCAAGCTCTGTGTTCCAGCCATGAATGTCAATGACTCTGTTACCAAACAGAAGTTTGATAACCTCTACTGTTGCCGAGAGTCAATCTTGGATGGGTAAGTAGAGACTGCAAGTATCAGACCCGTGAGAAAGGGGAGAGAGGGGTAGCTTAAAGCTTTCAGCCTTTGATCCTATTGGCACCAGCAGCCTTGCCTCACCTGGACTAATAACTATTGCTTTCCTTTACTTTAAATGGGTGCCTGTGAAACCCCTTTCAAGAGACCCTAGTTCAGTATCCTTTCCCTGAGGCACCTACCTCTGTGAAATCCTCACACTAGGATTGCATTTGAATGGCACCTTCATCTTTTCCCACAGCCTCAAGAGGACCACAGATGTGATGTTTGGAGGGAAACAAGTGGTGGTGTGTGGGTATGGCGAGGTAAATAGCTGAGTTTTGGCAGCCTTCTTTGAGCTCCCCTCCCATCTCCTTAGGATCCCTGTCCCTTGGGCTTTCTTGGTGCTTTTAAATAATGTCTCCTCATGGAAATTAGCTTTTTTTACTTGTAGATAGACTTGTAAAATCAATTTACCTATTGTATTGTGAGCAGGATGGGGAGAATAGAATGGAATGTTTGCATTGTGCTCCTTAATGATAGTAGCTTTTTATGAGTTTTGGGTCAGATTTTAACTCTACTAGTAGTTCATTAATATCACCATGGAATAAAAGTCTAAATTCAGGGTTGCACAGATTATAGCTGTCTCAAATGGAACAAATCACTATTGTGGAGTTTTTTTCATTGTAAAATTGGCCTGTAGCCACAGAAAATCTGTGCTTTGCCTGAAATATGGTATTATGAACTGGCCTTTAAAAAACAACAACAAAAGCTAAGGATGAGCTGTCAGATAAATAGCTGTTTGCTATTTGCAGCACCAGGCAGGTTTTTCTAGAGATTGTATCTTCTTGGGGTTGGGAAGGATAATAATCACCATTAAATTTATGACTTACCAAGAAGGCTTAGCCTCGTCCTAAGAACTGTATGCCTTGGTGGAGAAAAGATCTGCTTTATTCACACACTGCCCCCCTCTCCATCCAGTCATCTTGGTGGTCTGCCAAGATAATGAGGTTCTATTTAAGGCCATAACCTCTGTAGTAAGAGCTTGCAGGTTTTTATAGAGTGAGAGGTAAGATGGCTATTGCCTTACCTTGGCCTGATTCACCTAATAATTCCCTGTCCCCGGCTCCCCGGTTTCTTTTCTTGTTTTCACCCTTCTAGACATTGTGCTTCTGGTGTAAATTACTGGTTTAGCATAGAATGTATAGTGTACTCTGTATTCACTTTGCTCTGCTTCTGTTCTCTAGATTAAATTCAGTTGAAGGCCTACAAAAGGGCTGAATTCCAATACTAAGAGACTAACTGAGCTTTCTGAACACATCAGACTCAGAGGTCTGAGAGCTCAATTTCTTTTTTTTTTTTGCTTTGCAGGTGGGAAAGGGATGTTGTGCTGCTCTGAAGGCCCTTGGAGCAATAGTCTACATCACAGAGATTGACCCTATCTGTGCTCTTCAGGCCTGGTAAGGAGCAGTGATCAGTCAGCAGATTTAAAACTGTGTCCCTGGTATAAAAACTGTAATCTTTGTACTTCCCTGTCCCTATAAGCTGATATTTCATACCTAAAGGAATCCAAGAGGAATGTGGAGTGTATATTTTGGAAACCTTTGGCTAGTCTAATAAATAAGGCCTTTTGGGCAGCTTAACCATCATAGTTTACAGAAAAACTATCCCTTGATTCCAAGGTCTTTGGTGTTTCTCTTGTCCATATTAAAGCTTTGAGTTATCTCAAAAGGACAGTCGGGGGGGGGGGGGGGCAGCTGGGTAGCTCAGTGGATTGAGAACCAGGCCTAGAGACTGGAGGTCCTAGATTCAAATCTGGCCTCAGACACTTCCCAGCTGTGTGACCCTGGGCAAGTCACTTGACCCCCATTGCCTAGCCCTTACCATTCTTCTGCCTTAGAACCAATACACAGTAATGATTCTAAGATGGAAGGGAAGGGGTTTAAAAAAAAAAAAAGGACAGTCAGTAACTCAGCATAGCCTGTGTGATCACTGTAAAGGGGTAATATCAAACCTGTCTTGAGATGTGATTGAGTCTCACATTTGAGTGGCCAGGCTTCTGTCTTGCTGCCTTCTTGCTTACTCATTTATCTCTTTTTTCTTCTAGTATGGACGGGTTCCGGGTGGTGAAGTTAAATGAAGTCATTCGACAAGTGGATGTGGTGATAACTTGCACAGGTAGCTATAAAAGATTATGGGTGATTCAAGACTTTTTAGTACAATAAATATTGATAAATAAATTCCCATAAACAAAAACTTTTGGGGATCCTCAATAATTTTTAGATGTAGAAATGTCTTGAGACCAGAAAGTTTGCAAACTCTTGACCTAAAAGAACAAGCAGAGTCTGAGACATATTCTGGCATTTGAAGTTTGTACAAGGCAACAGAGGCCTATATTTAGTTTTATACTCTTCTGGACTAAAAACTGAGTCAGAAGGACTTCTAAAGAATGGCATCTTCTTTGCCTGCTGGCTTCTTTGGCTTTCTTAGCCTTGTCACGGAACCTAGCCATCTCCTTTTTCTCCTAAATGTCTGAAAGCTCTTCTCTGCATAACTGATGCCAGAACCATTCAGCCTTTCCATTGATACCTTCATTCCTTAGTATACCTTTTTTCCAACCCTTCTTCCCTCCAGGAAATAAAAATGTGGTGACCCGGGAACACTTGGACCGAATGAAGAATAGCTGCATTGTGTGCAACATGGGCCATTCAAACACTGAAATTGATGTAGTAAGGCTCCTCTTTCATTTTATCCTGATTGGCCATTGTCTTAAACTTTGGTTTTCACTTCTTTTCCTTGAACCTATAGTTCAACTTGTTTTCTTCCTTCCAGACAAGCCTCCGAACACCAGAATTGACTTGGGAGCGAGTACGCTCTCAGGTGGACCATGTCATCTGGCCAGACGGCAAACGTGTTGTCCTCCTGGCAGAGGTATACAGAAGGGGGCTGATTTCAGTGTGGGGTAGGACAGCTCTGTGTCTGGTGAGCTTTATTCACAGTGGGAGCACTACCCATCAAGGGCTGGGGTTAGGGGTGTGGGACATAAGGGTGCAGAGAACTAGAACTTAGATTAGAATGGCACACTTTGCATCCCATCCTGTAGTAGACTGACTCCTGTGTCACCTGGATTTACAACCATGAATAACAATAGAACCAATCCCCACATTGGTCTCTACTTCTTGCATTTTCTTCAGGGTCGCCTACTTAATCTGAGCTGTTCTACAGTCCCCACTTTTGTTCTCTCCATCACTGCTACAACTCAGGTATGTTGGCCCAAATACTGGGATACCTGGAAAGAGATAAGAGTTCTTATAACCATAGGAGAATTTGTACTCATCTTTGAACAGAGGACTTTTTTTTCCCCAGTAATGTCTTTACTTTATGCCTGTTTTGAAGTTCTTCTGAAAACATAACTCAACCAGGGATAATTTAAAATACAGTCATCCCTCACTATATGTGGTTCACTTATCACAGCTTCACTGTATCACGAGTTTTTAAAAAAATCTAATTCTGTATCATGGAGTTTTTGCTATATTGTGGGATTTTGCAGATGAATACCATACTTTTGTGCAAGTTTGCCAATGTGAGATTGTACATGACTGAGTACAAAGCAGGCATATCTGTATTGGCTGATGGAATGAAAGGTGACACAACCATAATGCTGTGTTCAATATCCTGGGTGCTGATTAGCTCAATGTTTATAAGAGTGTGGGAAAGGTTTATAGGAGAGTGGGAAAGGATTATAAAGCCTTAAAAAAATACATATATATTTGTGTGTGTGTATATATATATATATAGATAGATAGATAGATAGATATATAGATATATAGATATAGATATATAGATATATATATGTAATAAATATAACACCACTACTTCGTGGTTTTTCACCTATTACAGGGGTCTCTGGAACATAACTCCTGCAATAGGTGAAGGATCACTGTACTTTCTTTACAAGAAACAAAAACTCTGCCAGCAGAATTAATACTCAGTGTCTAAGTTATACTGAACCATTCTGGAAAACATGTGGACTGCACAGTTCTGTTTAGTCTTTACCCTTACTGAGAACTTAAATAGACCCTGGTCATATGGTATTGGTTGATGTCTAGCACAGTATGAGGCCAATGCTTTGGAAAACCACATAAAATAGGACTTCTAGATTGCTGTTAGCTTAGGCTAATCCTTCTGGGCAAGAATTGATTTTTTTCCTCATCTTTTCCCATTTTATTCACCATAGGCCTTGGCTCTGATAGAACTCTACAATGCCCCTGAAGGACGATACAAACAGGATGTATACTTGCTACCTAAGAAGATGGGTGAGTGAAAAGCAGGCAGAATTGCCCTGCCCATCCAACAGTGTGCATCACTGCATGGAGGAGGAGAATATGCCCATCAAGCCTAAGAGCTGTGTTGGTGAACCTATGGCACACATGCCTGAAGGGGAGTGCTCCCCTCTCTCTCTCCATGCATACCTGAGGACATTTCTCCCATCACCTGCCCCTCTGCCCAGCAACCCAATGGGAGCACTTCTTCCCTCCCCTGTCTGGGGTAAGGTGCTGGGTGGAGGAGGAGGGGAGGTGTCACAAGTCATGTGAGGGTTCCAATTTGGGCACTCGGTCTCTAAAAGATTTGCCATCGCTGTCCTAGAGCATTCCCCCTGGGCCTGGGAGGCAGAAGACCTCAATTCACATCTTGGCTTTCATCAAACTATTTTCACAAATCAATAACTGACCTACTTTGGGCCATTGTTTTCTCATGTAAGAGGAAGAAAGAAATAACCTGCATGACTTGCCTTAGGGATCATGTGAGGAAAGGATTTTGTCAACCTAGGTGCATTATATAAACTTGAGATTGTGATTGCCTCTGTGAACCTTTATCATTTAATGGATATTCTTGTGCAAAGTAAATAAACTTCTTATCCTCATAGAATAAGAGAATGCTACAGATGTAATTTACTTAGATTTTAACAAAACATTTGACAAATTTCTTAAGTTATTCTTAGGGACAAGATGGGAAGAAGTGAATTAAATGATTTGTGCTGTTAGATTCAAAGCCAAAGAGGAATCATGAATAATTTGGCACTAGGAAGTTAGAAAGTTGAAGACAGTCTCTAGTGAAGTGCCCTAGGCATCTTCCCTTGTGCCCTAAACTGTTGAACAGTTTTATCAGTACCTTAAATAAAGTTATAAGTGATATATTTATCAGATAGGCACAAAGTTAATAAAAATAGTTGAGCACATTAGCGGTCAATCAAGATCCAAAAAAACCTCATCAGGTTAGAATAAGCCAACTCTTTTTTGTGTTTGTTTGTTTTTTTTTAATTGACATTATTTTATTTGGTCATTTCCGAGCATTATTCATTGGATACAAAGATCATCCCCCCCCCCCCATCCCATAGCCGACGCGCGATTCCACTGGGTATCATATGTAATCTTGATTCGAACCCATTTCCATGTTTTTGGTATTTGCATTAGAGTGTTCATTTAGAGTCTCTCCTCAGACATGTCCCCTCCACCCCTGTAGTCAAGCAGTTGCTTTTCCTCGGTGTTTTTACTCCCACAGTTTGTCCTCTGCTTGTGGATGGTGGTTTTTTTTTTCTCCTAGATCCCTGCAGATTGTTCAGGGACATTACACCGCCACTAATGGAGAAGTCCATTATGTTCAATTGTACCACAGTGTATCAGTCTCTGTGTACAATGTTTTCCTGGTTCTGTTCCTTTCGCTCTGCATCACTTCCTGGAGGTTGTTCCAGTCTCCATGGAATTCCTCCACTTTATTATTCCTTTTAGCACAATAGTATTCCATCACCAACATATACCACAATTTGTTCAGCCATTCCCCAATTGAAGGGCAGCCCCTCATTTTCCAGAATAAGCCAACTCTTAAAAGAATGAAATTTAATAGAGAAAATGTAAAATCTCACATTTCACAAGGACAGATTGAAGAGGTATGGCTAGATAACATTCATCTGAAAAAGTGAGTATGTGCTCCACTAACCCAGTAGTTTAGCCAACTATCTCCAAGGCTATTGAACTAAGGACCAAATGAACATTTTATGCAATGTTAGTTATACTACCAGCTGTTTCCTGACCTTGACAGTGGGGTGAGTCAAGAGCAGGGGAACGTGAGGCTGTAACTCAAGGGCCTCACATGAAGCAGCCAGCCAGAAAGCTCAGCTGCTTTCTTTGCTTTTCCTAGATGAATATGTGGCCAGTTTGCACCTGCCTTCATTTGATGCCCATCTGACAGAGCTGACAGATGACCAAGCAAAATATCTGGGACTCAACAAAAACGGGCCATTCAAGCCCAATTATTACAGGTAACCTTGGGAGAGGAAGGGACAGATGGGGAGGAGAAGCCTTTCTTCAAGTCTAGCCTACTGAAAAAAATGGGCCATTTTGACTGAAGACCAGATAATGGGCCTGGTTGGCAGGGGTGCAAGAACTCTACTTCTGAAGTAAACAATGAAATCTTACCTCAAACAGTGTAAGTAAAGAATGAAGCTCTATGGGGCACAAGTTAGGGTCCTAAATTGGATTACCAGAAATAGATATTTGTGAAAGAGAAAAATACTGAAGAAGTGAGTCTTCCTGGTTAGGTAAGGATTTCTAACTTGAGGTGTTGAAAAGAGTAAGGTTGTATGTTGGATTCAGGCTCTTCTTGAATTCTCTCATATGAAAGGCAAGAACTGACCAATTAATCTCCTTTTATTACAGATACTGATGGACCATATTGCAGAGGACCAGTCCACACAGAACCACATAACTTTTAAAGAAATATTTTTTAAAATAACTTTTATTTTCATTTTACTCTTTTCTTGAATTTCTTTTCGCTGTGGTTTAATACTCCTTTTCTCATATCTTTGTCTGTCTAAGCTCGCTAAACTGCACAGGGATTTGTTTCCTAGCTTTACAGATGAAACCAAGGGTTCAAGGTTTCTTACCCTAGTCACTACAGAAGGAATTCGTTTTCTTAGCTAGGAGAGGTGATACTTTCCTATAGTTACCTTTACCCGTCCTGGGGCACCTTAGTCTTAATGGGGTACCTTAATAACAGAAAACACTAAGGTACTCTTTTCTATGTGGAACAATTTGCAATGTCTAAATTGCCTTAAAAGAGCCCATTTCTTAGCTGCTGAATCAGGGCTTCTTCATGACTGCTGGAGGAGCAAAGGTGGTACCTCCCAGCTGGGTAGTTGAGATTGTAGGCTGTGCATGTTCATTGATTTCCCTCAGAAGTCATAGGCCATTTCTTGTGCAAGACACCCTCACTGGTTCCGAGGAACACTGGCCAGTGGGTGCCTGTTCAAAGCTCAACCGCCCATCAGGACCAGAGCACATCCTCCAGTCCCAGGACGCCTTCCTCATTCTTCTCTAGTTTTTAGCCAGGCTGCACCTGACTCAACTGAAATTTCTCTTTCAACACCAGTTTCTGTTGTATAATTTTTTTTTTTATTAAGGAAATTTTTTAGAGTTAACTCTTGTGGAACTGCTTGGCACTTGGTAGGTGCCCGTCCCTCTTTCTCCTTTAGATACCTGATAAGGAGGGTGCAGAGCCATGTCTAATAAGCTGCTGGGCTCAGACTCCATGGGAGGCTGCTTTGTTTCTAGCCCACAGTTTTATAGCGTCAGTGAATTGGGGCCATAGCTGCTCATTCCATCAGCTCTTCCACTGTATTGCTTGTGCTGAAGGTGAATTTATTAAACAATCACTCAGTATAAAGCATTGAATTGCTTTTTGAGGCTGTGTCCCTAAGGAGCCCATATCTGGTCAGCCACCCATCTATTCCTGAATATACCTGCAGTAGCTGGTGGTGGGTAGAAAATTGGTAGCTGGGGTCTGGGTGAGAGAATGACTTGTCTGCGACTTCAGGCTGTGTTGAGATTAGCCCGGCATTTCACTCCATGTCATTTGATTAGTGCATCCAGCAAAAGGAAATTAAAGTCTCTGTATTCAAAGTACATCTATTCAAGGCAAGTGAATGTGGCTAGTAGGACCTGACTTGTACTTGTTGGAGACCCACAGAGCCATTTTCTGAAATACCAGAGAAATATATCCTTTAACCACAAATTGAGCTTGCCAGTGTCTCTGCATGGTAAACTGAGTTTTGACCACAGTGGCTTTTAAGTGCATACTTGTTCAAAACCCCAATTGCCCTAAACTAGCTTTGAACTGTAGTGCTGTTGAGCTGGTTCATAAGTTGGTATTGGGAATTTAGACCCTTGATTTCTCTACTGCTGCTGACCAGAGAGATAGCGATTACAACCAGGAACACAAGAAAAGAAAACTTCCAACCTATTCCTTCCTAACAGGAGACAGTGCCTCATGCCAAAATATTTCTCCTTTTCCTTTCCTCTTTTTGCCACGTTTAGTCCCTTGTCAGCGTGACCATGCTTTCTTCTCCAGAGATGCTATTGGAGTCCCATTTTCCCAAGGCAGACCTAGTTTGTATCTGTTCTTCCAAAGAGAATAGACTACCGCCCCAATTAGGAGATATTCTGACCATTGGTGTCCCCACTGACTTTCCCTGTGGGCGGGAAATAGCCCAGGTCCATGCTACCCTTTGGCCTACTTCCTTGCTCCCATATCTATGACTGTGTCAATAGGAATATTAGATAAGGGCTCCATCTCTATTCAAGCCATGCTACAAAGGACATTATGGAATGAGATGTCTTAGATTAGAGGGAGCATGTGGAGAGCATCCTGGGTGGAATAGGTTTATTTTGTATATGAATGATTTTTAATGAATGCAATATTAATCCTTGCAGATAAGCAATAATCATTAAAGTCGATTAGAAAATTCCTGGTGATCTGCCTCTTTCTTGGTGGGAACACAAAAATTTTTTTATAACCTGTTGTTTGAAAAGAGACATTTGTCAAAGCCACATTCAGTATATACTGATAGCCCATGTCTTGCTGTCTAGGATGCTGCAAAGGAATTGAAGCTGTATAAGATAATGGTCTTTATCCTCAAGACTAGGAAGTAGTAAGGAAAATAAGACCTACTAATAACTTTAAGATAAGGCAATTACGAATGATTTAAACTAGGTATAGGAAAGGAAGGAGCAGGTCAGGCCATTGGGAGTTGAGGACAGACATACTCATCCTTAGCACCAAGAACAACAACAGGATTATTATTATCAGCAAAGATGCCACAGTAATACCCAGTATTCTCATTTTGTCCTCCCAACCATTGGGGGGGCACATGAGGGCTGCATTACCCGTGTTAGAGACTCAAAAAATGTGTGGCTTGTCCAGAATCACTTAGTTATTAAATGGTTGAATCTCTAAGACTACAGCCCAGAGCTTCTGGCTTCTGGTATATTGGTTTTCCCAAAGCAGTGGGTCTTAAAAATTTTGGTCTCAGAACTCCTTTATACTCTTAAAAATTACTGAAGATACTCCAAAGTGCTTTTGTGTATATGGGCCATATCTATCAATATTGACCATTTTATAAATTAAAATTATAAAATTTTAAACTGCATTTTAAGATAATAGTAAATCCTTTGCATGTTAAACATAAATTATGTATTTTGTGAAAAATAATTATTTTCCAAAACAAATTTAGTGAGAATGTCATTGTTTTACATATTTTTGCAGATCTCTGACAGAATAGAAGGTTTCTCATAACTGCTTTTGCATTGTCTGCTGTCATACATTGTTTTGATTGAAGTGTAAGAAAATCCAACTTCACCAAGACATGTAATTAGAAAAAGGAGCATTTAATAGGCAAACATCATCTTGGTATTATTATGAAAATCATTTTGACCTTGGGTCTCAGACTCTTTGGGCTCTAGGGACCACACTTTGAAAACTACTGGCCTGGGTGTTAGAAAGCGTGGTGGGAAATAAGGTTGAAAGGTGAGGTTGGGTTCAGATTGTGGCAGCTTTTGAATCCTAGAAGCATGAGTTGACGCTTTTTTCAATAATGGGGAACCACTGAAGCATCTTGAACATGGGAATGTCACAATTATAGTGGAACTAAAGGAATAGTAAGCTAGTCTGAAGGCAGGAAGAACCAATTGTTCCTGACAACAAATTTCCAGTTGGGTATGTAGTGCTTATTCTGCTAGGTGTGCCTTGTAAATGGAAAAGATTGTTAGGAAAGTTGCTGTTTGAGACCTTTTGTATCTTAAAACTATAGTTGGGGGTGGGGTACAGCTGGGTAGCTCAATAGATTTAAAGCAGGCCTAGAGACAGGGGAGGTCCTAGGTTCAAATGTGGCCTCTGACACTTTCCAGCTGTGTGACCCTGGGCAAGTCACTTAAACCCCATTGCTCAGTCTTTACTACTCTTCTGCCTTGGAACCAATACATAGTATTGATTCTAAGGTGGAAGGTAAGGGTTTAAACACACATACACACACTACAGTGGAGCAGAATGTACATATATGAAAGGAAGGACATTTTGGGTTGGGGAGTCACAGATATAGGGAATCAAGCCTTTAGATGGCCTTTCCAAGATTAGTGGTAGATTTGAATTTGAGTCTGAGAGTAAGAGGTGGAAACCAGGAGAGGAGGTTATGGTAGTATGTCTGGGGAGCTTTAGTAGGCTGACAGCGCCATACTCATGATTGACCATTTCCCAGTGAGTGAACTCCACTGTTCAGCTCTGGGATGCACTATAAAACCATCTGGCATTTAAAGCCCTTCTCAACCTGGCCTCTCCAATCTTGTTGCACATTGTATGATCCCACCACACTGGCCTGGCTCTTCTAAGAGAAGTGATGCTCAGCTCCCTCACTGGATAGTCCTCCTGCCTGGAATGTTCTTCCTCACTTCTGCCTCAGGGCAGCTTACTTTCAAGCCAGCTCAAAACCCACCTTCTGCAAGAGGTCCTTCCACCTTACCGGGCATGGGGCCATGGCCAGTGCCCTTCCTCTGAGATTCCCTTCCATCCACTCTGCCTTTTCTTGTATTATTTGCATGCTGCCTCCCCTATTCTAGGATGACCCCCCTCGTAGCCAGGACCATTTTTTCCCCTTAGCCTTTGTGCAACTCTGGACATAGTACCAGGCACATGGCAAGCGCTTATAAATGCTTGTATTTGAGCTCCAGAGTTGGCTTGTTTAGTTCCTGTAAGACACGGTTTCTGAAGGTCTGCTTTTGAAGGTGCTGAAAGAACAACAGAAGATGGCCCCGGGAGCAAAACATGACAGAAGTGTAGAGGCACCTCTAGGGTATCCGAGGGGAGGGTTCAGGGGGGTTCCTGTGCCATTGGCCGAGAACCGCAGCCTAAATCACCTCTCCCGCCTTGCTGCCCTACTGTTCCCTGATGGCAGGCATCCATGCCAGAGCAGATTTACCCTCCTCAGTTTGGGCCTGCTTAGATAAAAGGTCCAAGAATTGGTTCTCTGCTGCTGCCACTCAGGAAATCCAGCAGGTGGCGTGCTTTCATTTCCTCATTACTAATGGGTTCCTCCCCAGATTACCTATGGCCAAAAAAATACCAGGGATAACGTTTCCTAATCCGCTTTACCTCCTGTTCCTTTCTCACAAAGCCACAGCTAAGGGAATTGGAGGGAGTCTAGGCCAGACCTGGCCATGAATAATCCCCCAGAGCAACATACTAGATAAATGGTTATGGGCTCTTACTGATAGAACTAAATCTGATAATGGAGTGGGCAGATTCTACATATTTGTTAGTGAGAAAGCTGGGTCATTCCCAGTTAGGAGGCATTCCCAATTTAAAGGCTTTCACCTGTTCACACATCAGTGTTGCCAGGCTTTAGTGTTCATCCACCCTAGGCTTCACCCATTTTCCCCTTCCCTGTGGCTCAGACGTTCCTGCAAACTTTTCGTAGTTTCCCAACCTTTATGAGTGTCGAGAACGACCTTCCTTTGTTGACATCTGGACAGCAAAGCCAAATCTGCCACCAAATTAAACCAGCTTGTGAGGATCAATGGGTCATCCTGCCCAGTTAATCTTATGCTGCCTTAAAGCAGAATTAGGTGGTGTCAGAAATAATTCCAAGATTCATTTGTGTGAGCAAACGCCCTAGGTAGCAGTTTCAGTTTATGGTACTTAATAGAATGCCTTCTCTGCCTTCCACAGTCTTTGGCTATCAATGTAATAGTGATATGACATTGTCCCTCCTACAAGGAGAAGATGATGCTATTCAGAAGATCTTGACCTTTGCATGATCTTAGCTTCACTCTGGACCAATGGTTATGAGATGTATGGCAGGATCATGGATTGATCTGGTATTGGAAAAGACTAAAGCTGAGCCTTCATTCAAAATAAAAACTCGCTTTTCTAGATCCACCTGCTGTATTTGCTCATAGTTCAGAAGAGGCCAACTGTCCTTTCAGTAAACTCAACTTCTTGCTTCTCTCAAAGTGGAGTCTCTAAAATCTCTGGCCCAGAGGCAATACTGATTTCCCCTCCCAACTGCCTATATTCCATTTCCTCATGGAAAAGGTCATTCAGTTCTTACTGAACTTTTAGTACTTGATGAACTTTCAGATTACCAAGGCTCCTCGGGCTCGAACAGATATATGAACTTGTCCCAAGACTATCATAGAGTTTGAATCTGGAAGGAACCTTAGAGCAATCCAGTGGCACAAGAAATACAGCATATCTTCGTCTGAGAATCAGATTTAGAGCTGGAAAGCACCTTAGAAAGTCAGTAGGAACCTTCCATTTTATGCTGAAGGAAACATACCTTTAGGTTGGACTAGATTCCTTTGAGTTCCAAATCTTTGATATGAAGCTTTATTCCAGAAGAATTTCTAACTTCATACCTTTAAAAGAAGCTATTTGATAGGTGTCTGGGTCATGAATTTGCCTTGGAAAAGACCTTTAGAGGACACAAATGCTGCATGCATTTGCTTAGCTGAGGAGAGAGGTGACAAGGGTTTTGATAAAGTTTGACTCTTAAGACTTTGAAAGAGTACATATTTGTCTTGGGTCATTTCCCAGGCAATGGAAGCAGGCCTATTACCAATAAGTACTAGCTGGTGATGCCAGAACAAAAATGCCAATTTGAATGTTTTGTGTTAAAAAAAAGACCTATCCTCGGTCTTCCCTCTTCCTTTCCCAGCTAAATCCTTAGTCCCCATGGTCAGATTAGCTTGGGTACCAGCCTAGAAGAAATATTGGTGGAGTTCCACAGGCTATATTCCTGGAAATTAGAACAGAGGAGAAAGAAGTAAAGAGGGAGTATCAGAAGATTTGGGTTTGGCAAG
Organism: Monodelphis domestica; assembly: GCF_027887165.1. Taxonomy (NCBI): domain Eukaryota; kingdom Metazoa; phylum Chordata; class Mammalia; order Didelphimorphia; family Didelphidae; genus Monodelphis; species Monodelphis domestica. Next base: position 479,414,833 of record NC_077228.1, read on the forward strand.
GACTATAGAGATCCAGCCAGTTGCTAATCTTGTCATTTCTACTCCTATAACATCTCTTCTACCAGCTCTCCACTTACCCAACAGTTTAGACTCCTTACCAACTTACAACTATAATAACCTGATCACCCTGCTTCAAATTATTTCCTCTCTATCCATCTTCCACCTAACAGCCCAAGTTATTGCCCAAAGCATAGACAGGTTTGACCATGTCCTTATTACCTCTAGAGCTTATTACTTCCAGGGTCAAACTAATTTGTTTTGCATTTGAAACCCTTTGCCGCCTGGCCTCCACCTACTATAAATTTTCCTTTTCTAACCTCACAGTTCTGCCAGATATGCCTCCTTGTTTCTCACACACAACACTCCACCTACTTTGTTCTTTTTCTCCCATCCAACTGTCCTTCGTGCTCCTGGAATGTGCTTCTTCCTCACCTGTCTAATTTTTGATAGTGTCCAAATGGAACCTCACACATTAAGCTTTTTTTGACTCCTCCAGTTGCTGGTAAATGAATGAATGAAGCATTTCTAAGCACTTGGCTTTTTTTTTTTTTTAGCAAAACGCTGACAAGCACTGGGGATACAAATAGAAAATGAAGCAGTTTCATATGCTGCTGGGGGACAGAACGCATAAAAAAATTTAACAAGTCACATGGAACAATCCCATGATTCTCAGAATGTATTAGCAAAGCCAGAGTGATGTCTCTTTTTTTAAATGTCATTTCAAAAAACTAAATGCCATTTCCACACCGAATTAGTTTCTAGTGTTGAAGCATTGGACAGGGCCAAGGATTTTGGTGATGTTCGTTTTCAGGGTCTTCGGTAGTTCTGACCATAGCACTTGCAGGAACAGTTGCCAGGCTGCATGTCCACAGGAGTTGCTGGGAGGCACTGCTATTCCCAGGACTCTGAGTTCAGAGCCCTGGATCTCCACCAGGATCTGAGGGGAGATGGCTGTCAAGGGGGTGGTAGTAATTTGATTTACCTGGAACTTTATGCATGGCTCTCTCCCTCGGCTGGAAGGCACCTCAGAGCCCTAAGACGAAGAAAGAGACATTAACCCCCTTTCTAGAGCAGGCATCCAGTTAGCACTTAATACCTGGGGTGGGGGAACAGCTAAGTGGCTCAGTGGATTGAATGTCAGGTCTAGAGACTGGAGAGCCAGTACTCAAATCTGGCTTCAGACACAACTCCCATTGCCTAGCCCTTACCGTTCTTCTGCCTTAGAATTAGAACCAATACACAGTACTGATTCTAAGACGAAAAGTTTTAATAAATTAATACTTGTTGGTATATTGATTGGCATAAACCCCTCACTTTACGAAGAAGGAAACCCAGATGGGGCTGTAGAGAAATGCCATTTGAACCCAAGTTTTAAACTCCTATCTAGATGCTCTTTCCATCACCCCTATGCTGTAGAACTCAAGCAGTCATGAGGTCCTCTGACTCCAAATAGAGCGTTCTACATAACAACTAGCATTGGAAAATAATGGGGCCCTCGTTTGACCCTACGTCGTGTTGCTGGATGACCCCCCGAAGAATCCGAGGCTGATTAGAGAACACTGCCACTCTCAAGATGGCGTCTTCCGTTCGTCGCCACACTCACTATGGCGGAAGCGAGGGGGCGCATCTGGGTGGGCGGTCAAATCTCGCGAGAGAAGCGGCCCTACGGCCGTGCGAGAGTTGGGCTGAGGCGGCAGGAGCCAAGATGGAGCCAGGAGGCGGTGGGCCAGGCCCTCTGATCGTGAACAACAAGCAGCCTCAGCCACCGCCGCCACCGCCCCCGGCATCCCCGCAACCCCAGACCGTGGCCCCGCGGGCCGGCGGCGGCTGTGGGGGAGGCGGGGGCGTCCTTCCCGGGGGCAAAGGGCGAGAGTTCAACCGCAACCAGCGCAAGGACTCGGAGGTCAGGGGTCTGAGGGCGAGGCCTGGCCGGGCTGGAGTGGGCGTGGGCGTGATCGGTGGGGGCGGAGCTCGGGCGGCCGCCGACCTGGAGCTGTCAGTGCGTCCCGGCCGGAGCAGGAAGGGAGGCTTCAGGCCCGGCTCCTGGACTCCGACGTCCGACGGCCCTTTTGCTGCTGGCCTCGGGACGCGGGGTGGGTCTCAAGGGGTGCTAGCGCACCCTGGCGTCCCCAGGGTTTAAGGTGGTGATTGGGGAGGCATCTTCTGCCATTGAAAAGAGGTCATTGTCGGGCTCTTGTCTTTGCTTAAGAAACCTGAAGGGAGACACGCCTCCTCCGGCTTCTCTTCCTCTTCTCTTCCTCCACCTCTCCTCATGCTCATTCTCTTCCTCCTGATCTTCTTGCTCCTCTTCCTGCTCTTCCTCCCTTTTTTCTTCTTCTTCCTCTTATTTCTCTTCTCTCCTCTTCCTCCTCCTCCATTAGGCCATTCATTCACATTCATATTCACAGTCATGGATTGCCCCTAACTTCTGGACTGTATATGAAAAAAAAAAAAAAAGCAAACCCAGTACTAGTTAAATAAAGCCCTGGGGACCTGCTGTCGCCTTCTACTTCATTCTCTTTCCAGTGCCTTCCTAGTTCCTCCACAGTCATTCACTTTCTCTCGGAGTATTTCCTCCCACTAGCTTCCCATGACCAATTTCATGAATGAAAATGCACATTATGATATTCTATTTTTTAAGAAATCAGGTCACCTTAATCAGCATATTCCCTGAGTACTCTACCTATTGAAAGTTACTCATCGAGGTAGGAGGGAGGAACTGGAGCAGAAGTGAATTCCCCATTCACCAGGATTTTTCTTACTTCCTGGCTGAGGGAAGTCAGTGATTTCTAGTAAGCTGATACTTAATCTTTACATGCCGTAGACGCTTAGCAAATATTTGTCACTTTTTGAATGGTTTTGTCTGTAAGCAGAAATCTGTGACAAGCCAAGTCAAAAACTGGCTTATCTGAAGGTAGGTTTACAGGTGACTGAAAGGTCTTGCTGTGGGCCCCTTGAGAAAAATCAGAGGGGACTCACTTCTTTTAAACAATTGGGCCGACTAGGTGATTCAGTAGATTGAGAACCAGGTCTAGAGGCAGGAGGTGCTCTGTTCAAAGTTGGCCTCAGACACTTCTAGCTGATTGACCCTGGGGAAGTCACTTATACCCTTTGCCTAGCTCTGCCACTCTTCTGTTTTGAAACCAATACATAGTATTGATTCTAAGATGAAATAAGAATTTTTAAAAGAGAGAGATAGAATGGAAGAGAAAGAGATCTTGATGGTGAGTTCTTACAAATTACTGAGGTGTTTATTGAGCAAACATTTCTTGAGTACCTACCCTAACTGTGGTCAGAGTGCTGTACTAGACTATGTGAATGTTATAGAGATGAATAAGACATGGGCTCTGGCTTCTTTAGCTTAGAGAGGAGGAAAGATTATTGATCTCTGTACCTTATGTTATATGCCAGTGCCATTTTGAAAGAAGTGCAGAACACCATGAGAATTCAGAAGAGGGGGACCACTTCTAGCTGATGGACCAGGGAAGGCAACATGTAGGTCTTGAAGGAAAAAATAGGATTCAGCAGGCAGAGTTTCAAAGTTCTGAGGGGGTCCCTGCCAGCAAAAGTATAAGCGTGTGAACAAAAAGAGTTGATGTTTGGGGAGCGGGAAGTAGTAGTCAAATGAGCAAAAGCATTTGGCATAGAAAAGGCAAAAGGTCAATCAAAGCCAAATTATGGAGGCCTTTGAATGCTAGGCTAAGGAGTTTGGATTTTATCTGGTAGGCAGTGAGGAATTATGGAAAATGTCTAAATGGAGAAAATTCTTGATAAGGGTTGATATCCCATCAGTATGTTAAATGGATTAGAAAAGGAGAAAAAGTTACAACAGTGGAAGGAGCACTGACTTTGCATCCTAGTCCTGCTACTTATTACCAGTGTGCCCTTGGGGAAGTCACTGCAACTCTGAGCCTTGGTCATCTGAGTTACTTGGATTATATGACCTCTAGGATCCCTTCCAGCTTTAAATCTCTGCTTCTGTGATCAGTTGGGAGGTAATTTTAATGGTCTAGAAAGACCTTAACTAGTTGGTAGTGATGAAATGGAAATGATGGAAAGGAGGAGCTTTATGAAAATAGAATCAACAAAAATTGGTGATTGGCTGGTTGTGGAAGGAGAGAAAGAAATTCATGCTAATTGCCTGGTTTTTGAGCCTTGAATAACTAGGAAACTGATAGGTCCATTAAAAATAGAGAATTCAAAAGAACTGATTTCTGTGAGGGAAGGAAAGATAAAAATAATGAGTCTGCTTTCAGATATGTTGAGTTTGAGGTGCTAATAGGACAGTGATTTAAACATGTCAAAAGAGAGCTGAAAACTCATATAAGAGGTTAAGACTAAAAATGGAGATTTAAAAAATTATCCCCATAAAGGACTAGATAAGAATATTTAGAGGAGGAGCACTGGGGGATATAGAGGCAGTTTGAAAAAAAAAAAAAGCTTAATTTAGAGTCAGAGAATCTAGGTTAGAAACTCAGTTCTTCTACTTATTAGTATGAGCTCAGACAAGTCTTTTCATATCTCTTGGCCTTAATATCTGCACCTGTGAAATGAGGGGTTTAAATTAGATTATCTCTAAGGTGCTCTCCAGCTCTGAAGTAGAGGAGAAAAAAGTTCCATTGAAGAAAACAGAACAATCCAAAAAGATGGAATAGAAACAATGTGATGTCATAAAAGCCAAGATAAAAGGGAATTTCAGGGAAGGGAAGATCAGTGGTATCAGATGCTACACAAAGTTCAGGAATGATTAAGACTGAGAAGGGGCTTTTAAGATGGCTTTTATAATAGGGAATTACACTTCATAATTCAGAAGCAATTGTCCATCTCTCTAGTTAGATATCAGCAGCAAGTGAAAGAAATGTTTGTTGAATCTACCTCCATGTACCTCACTTTTTACTGAGATACTAAGATGGACATTCCAGACAGTTGGGAGGCACAGGTAGAAGCAAGACCCTATCTAGGTACTTTTCCTTATCTAGTAATAGCTTCCATCTTTCTTCAGATGTGACCTAGAGCTTAGGTTGTTCCATTCTAGAACTCATTATATTTCTTCCCAAACCAGCTTCTCTGCCAGTCTTCTCTCTGTAGAAGGCACTACCATTCGCTGTAGAAGGCACTACCATTCGCTCAGGTTCGTAGCCTTGGCATTAACTTCATATTCTCACTCCCCTGAACTCCACATATCCTGTTGGTTGCCAGATCTTGTTTCTGTGACCTCAATACTTATCTCACCTGACCTCCTCCTCTCTATTAATGGAGTCTTTCTAGTTCAGACTCTTCCCTGGATTATTGCAATAGGTTCATAATTGGTCTTCCTACTGTCAAGTCTGTCCTTATTCTGCTTCATCCTCCAGATAGCTGCTGCTGATTTTCTTAAAGGAGGAGTCTTAGCATGTCACTCAGTAATCTCTGATGGCTTTTGGTTGTCTTCAGGATCAAATACAAATTCCTTTGATATTGAAAGCCCTTCACAACCTGTCCCTAATCTATTTTCTCATCCTTGTTGTTAAAATCCTTTTTCACACTCCTCAATGTAGCCAACTGGCTATCTTGCATTCTCCCTCTCTTTTTACCCATAGAGCACCCCATGTCCAAGATGCATCCCCCTCCTCCCCTCTGCTTTTCAGAATCCCTTGTTTCCATCAAACTCAGGCTCAAATTTCACCTCCTACAGGAAGCCTTCTCTGATTCACCTAGGTCCTAGCACCCCTCCCAGTAGTTACTTGTGATTATTTATTTTGTATGTGCTTATATTTGTACATGTTGTCTCCTTTCCCTTCCATGTCCACCCTGCTCTTGTGGTCAGGAACTTTTTATTTTGTCTTTGTATCCCTAGCAGCAAGCACATACCTGGTACCATAGGTAGTCGTAATTTAATTAAAACTTGGTAATTCTGTTATGTTATGTTATGATTCTGTTGGTCAAAATGATTATTTATGACAATAGGTGATACTTATATGGTGCTTTATAGTTATCTTAACAAACCTGTAAGGAATTAGTGAAAATTATTGTTTTTCCCTCTCTTACAAATGAGGAAACTGACTCTCAGTTATAGCAGATTTCATTGTATACAATTGTTCAAATGAGAAATAAATAAATAATTTGTTCAAAGCACTTTGCAAACCTTAAAGCACTGTATAAATGTTAACTGTATTTTGGCTCACTATATAAATAGGTAAAATAATATTCTTCTGCTTGTTATTTTTAATTTAATATTTGTCTTATCATTTCTGATGTGTTTTATCTCTTCAGCTAGACTAAAAAAAGTTCAGGAAGCTTTTTTTTTTGCCCCCCCCCCCCCCACTGACTACCTAATGCTTCAAATCTAACAGAGTAGGTGCTCTGTCACTACCAATGTGTCATCTAACTCACTCTCTGTAGCCATGCTACATTTTTTTCTACTCTCCTTTGAATGTTGAGTTCTGCTCAGCAGGCTTTCTGTATGACTGCTGCAATGTTTCCATCAAGTCAGATCTCAAGGGCACTTGCAACCAAAATACTTAAGTAAACATTTTGCTATCAGCTGCTGAGAGCTGAACTAGGTGAAGAAAAATATATGGGGATAAGTTGGAAAGAGGCTTCCTAAATATTCAGGGCCTCTGGTGGATATCACCCTGTACACTTGTGAATCCTGTGTTAGAAGTTACAGGGGTAAACATTACCTTTATTTGAAAAGTATAGGAGATGGGGTCACTTAAGGGACTTTCCAATGGATTTATGTTTTCTCTGTTTTAAAAAGTGCCTAAGGGGCAGCAGGTAGGTGGAATAGTATATAAAGCACCAGGCCTGGAGGGTGGGAGGACCTTGGTTCAGATCTGGCTTCAGATACTTTATAGCTGTATGACCCTGGGCAAGTCACTTAACCCAGATGGCCTAGCCCTTTTCCTTCTGTCCTAAAATTGTCACTAAAACAGTAGGTAAGGTTTTTTTTAAGTGCTTAGAATATAAAGGTACCTTTTTAATTAAAATATTTCTTATTCTCAACAGGGCTATTCTGAATCCCCAGATCTAGAATTTGAATATGCCGATACAGATAAATGGGCTGCTGAGCTCTCAGGTAAAGAATGGCCTTTTTTAGTTGTTAGAAATTTTCTCATGACTAAATAGTTAATGATGTGAGCCCACACTTGGATTAAATAAATCCTACCCTTTGAACAAATCTCTTTAATATTTGGGGGAAATGTTTGGTTATTTGGTTCAGATACTATTTCATGGCTCCCAGCCACTGTGATCATAAATTGTTGCTTCACTCTTATTAAGCATCTGTTAAGTTAAGCCAGTTAGAACCTGCTAATGAAGCCAACTGACTATATCCCTCCAGTCATTTAGAAGGCATTATGAGGGAGACAACATGCAAACAACTGTGCAGATTCGAAAGGATAAATTTGGAGGTAATCTCAGAGGGAAGGAATTATTGGGAGTGGGTAGGAGTGGAGAGAAGTTGGAAGGGGTTAGTATAGAAAGTGGTATTTTAACTGAGACCTGAAGGAGACAAGAAGAGAGAAATGGGCATGGGGGACACAGAGGATAGCCAGTGAAAATGCAAACAGTAGAGGGATGGACTGAAGTTTTTGAGGAATAACAAGGCCACCAGTGTCACTAGATCATAGAGTATACAGAGGAGAAAAGAGTGTAAGAAGACTGGAAAGATAGGAAAGAGCCAGATTAATTAGGATTTAAAAAGCCAAATGGGTTTTTATATTTGATCCATCCTGAAGGTTATAAGGAGCTACTAGAGTTTATTGAGGTGGGCGGGAGAGATATGACTAGCAATCTATGCTTTCCAAAGATCACTGGCAGCTGAGAAGATGTTGTGAAGATGTTGCTAGAACAGCAGCTGATTGGATATGGGAGTGCAAGGAGGAATTAAGGATGACACCTATGCTGTGAGCCTCAGTGACTGAAAAGATGGAGGTGCCATCAGTAATAGTTAGTTTGGAAGTCTGAGGAACTAAATGGGTAAAGTGGGAATCAAGAAGACCTGAGTTCAAATTTGGTCTCATACACTTTCAAGCTGTATGACTGTGAACTAGCCACTTCACTTTTTAACTTAGTTTCTTTATCTGTAAAATGAGGATAAAATTGGCACCTACTTTGTAGGGTAGTTATTGAGATAATATTGGTAAAGCACAATGTAAACCTTAAAGTGCTATGTAAATGCTCAGTTGAGTGGCAGAGGCAAGGGTTTAAGGAAAAGAAGAATTAAGTTTCAGAAATGTTGAGTTTTAAATATCTATTGGACATCCAGTAGGCCTTTGGAGATGGGAGACAATAGACCTGAGAATCATTTGAATTAATGGGAGCTGATGATTAGTCGAATTACAGATGAAGGTTTCTGATCTCAAGCCAGACAAGAGTGATGAACCAGTCAGAGAGATCAACACTCCTAGGAAAACAACTGGGCCCATGACATTTATTAAGCACTCGTAGTATAGCTAACATACACGGAATAACTTGTACCTTGAAGAGACTTCAAGGCCATTTAGCCTCTGAGGAGACTTGGTTGGAAGCAAGGATCTGAAAGGCTCATTGTGGAATACATTGTTTTCTGGTGATGTTTAATTTTTTTCATCAAATTTGAGGCAAATCATCACTCTTCCTTTTACATTTGAGGAAAATAAAAGTATCCAATAGTTAAGTGGCCTAATTCAGTTTGCATCATTGAAGAAATGGGATTGGAACATAAAAATCTTACATTTTCCTGGCTTGTACTATTTCTCTGGATTTGTTGAAACAGAGCTGCAGGTAATATGCCTTTGTTTTTGGCAGAACTCTATAGTTACACTGAAGGACCTGAGTTCTTGATGAACCGAAAATGCTTTGAGGAAGACTTCAGGATCCATGGTGAGATGATTTTTCTCCCTTCCTATCCTTGTTTTCCCTTCAACCTGTCTCCTAAGGACTACAGTAATATATGCTTAGTTGTCTCTAGATTTCAGGACTCTGAACACATTGGCATGATTTCCCAGGTCATCGGACAGTGACTCAGCTAGGGCCCATGTGGCTTACTGTGTTTATATACTCTGGGAGGAACTTCAGAACTTTAGCACAATTATAGAAATAAATTTTAAAATTCATTTTTGTTTATGTTGTTGTTGTTCAGTCATTTCAGTTGTATCTCATTCTTTATAATCTCATTTGGGGTTTTCTTGGCAAAGAAATTAGAGTGGTTTACCATTTCCTTCTCTAACTCATTTTATAGATGAGGAAAATGAGGCAGAGGTTGATTTGCCCAGGGTAACACGGCTAGTAAGTGTCTGAGACTGGATTTGAACTTAAGACTTTATGATTCCAGGCTTAACATTCTATCCACTCTACTACCATCTATATGCCCCTTTCTGTTTATAATCATATTTAAAATTGGTGGGGAAAAAATTATCATTTCAGGTGTGTGCATTCATATCTTTAGACAAGCAAATTGAGCTTCTCTACACAGAGAATACCTTCTTATATTCTTTGACACTTCTGATCTTGTTAATCATCCTGACTATTATATATTAAAGCTATATCCATTCCAAAGAACTCAACTTTAGAGCCTTAAGGCTAACTAGGTCTTTTCCTTTATAGTGGCAGATAAGAAGTGGACTGAACTTGATATTAATCAGCACCGAACCCATGCCATGAGGCTTCTGGATGGCTTAGAAGTCACTGCCCGGGAGAAGAGGCTCAAAGTGGCCCGAGCAATCCTTTATGTTGCTCAAGGTCAGTGGAGCTGTCACCAGAGGGCATTTGACTTCTTTGCATTGCAATTGTCCAGCTGAAGCATCTTGGAATGGGGCAATGACCTATATCCTCTGTGTGTGCATGTGTATAGGTACCTTTGGCGAATGCACCTCTGAATCTGAAGTTCAGTCATGGTCGAGGTACAATGTCTTCCTGCTCCTGGAGGTGGGCACGTTCAATGCTTTGGTGGAGCTCCTGAACATGGAGATCGAGTGAGCACTTTTTATCAGGGTCTTAAGTAAGGGAAAGGTATGCAGGAGGATCCCTCACCGGCTTAGAGATTATCAGACAGTCTGGACCAATGGAGTCTTACCCCACTAAAGTAGCTACAGATTGACTTGGAAAACCACGTTAACATGATCTGTGTTATATTGTGTTTTTACTTATTTTGTTAACTATTTCCCAGTGACATTTTCTTCTGAATCTGGAGCGTTGAGGTCTACAATTCGATAAGTTATGACAGCTCAGGTCTAGACTGCCAGCCCCAGAAAATGACTTTACTCTCTAACCTTTACTCATTTCTGGGAAACCAGAGGGAAAATCCTGATTCAGATCTTCAGGACTAGGAATAGTTCCCAAAGAGAAATCATTAAAGCACCTCACTCTTCACTATCTGCACTAGATTTTATAGGACCTTCCTGGCTCTAATATTAACCAGAAAACCGAATTTATCAACTCTACACTCCAGTAGAGAGCCTGATAATTATGTTTGCTGGATAATTTCCCCCATAAAATAGAATAGGCAAAGACCTAACATACAGACAGAACCCAGGTTTGCCTCTAGTCTCCACTAGCTGTATTGTTTTGTCAGATTCAAGTGTTTGATTCTAAAGTGACTGCTACTTGGCTAAAATATTAAAACTAGATAATTAAAATTGCTACATGTGAGGATCCAGCTGATTAGCACTCTAACTATTGTCATTATTTGAATTATTGAACCTCATTTTTGATGGAGCTTGAGTAGCACTTTTCTTAGGAATCCGATTCTCTCTCTCTCACACTTTAGCAATAGTGCAGCTTGCAGTAATGCTGTGAGGAAGCCTGCCATCTCCTTGGCTGACAGCACTGATCTGAGGTAAGGTTTTTTACCTGTTTTCTTAAGAGGAGGCTTGGGCAAGCCTGGAGCTAATGCAGTTTTAACTAGGATTGGGAAAATCTAACCACATTGGAGTCAGAGGAGATTGCTTTTTCCTCCTGTTTCTTCCATTTATATTTCTTCCATGTACATTTAACTGCAGGGCGTGATGGGACTCTAGGTGAACAGTTAATAGGATTGTGACAGCCATGGATAGTCAGGGGTGTTTGTGAAGTATCATGTCAGCCTATCTTGTAAAGTACATTCTTGTTCCCAGAGATGGAACCTTTAGGAGTAGATGTGCTGGAAAGAAGCTGCTGAATGTCAGATAGAGGAAGATATTAGAGGAGACAGACACTCTTGAATTCTTCTGTTTGCAACATTATAATAGGAAGAGCACTGCTACCATGCGGTTCTCTCTCCTTTGTAATTGCTCTATAAACAACTATTGCCTAATGATCACTGTATCACTTTTGAGTTTGAGAGGATAATGAAACTTAGGGCAGAGCCTTTCTCTGAATTTAAAAAAAAATGCTCCAACATTAGACTTTTCTAGTTCTTTCCCCTCTAGTTTAAGCCCCAGATAGGGTGCCACCCCCTATCCTTGTTACTACTCTTGCCAATGTCTTTCCCATTGTCATCTCCTACCCAGTCCTGGCCCTTTTCTGTCCGTTTCGCCACCTAATTCTCTTAGTTTCCATTGGTTCTCCCCTTCCTTTGACTCAGTCACTTTGTATGTTCTACCTAAGAGAAACACCAGATGCCTAAAACAAAAATTTGTTTTTGTTGTGGGAGACTCTTAATTTTGACCCCTCTGCAGTACATATATTTCTGCACATTTTAGGTGTACATTTTTTTATAGTCTGTGATTAAGTATCCCTTATTTCCCTCATCCTCTTCTGTTTATGAACTGACTTTTGTCCTCAGGGTACTGCTCAATATCATGTACCTGATCGTGGAGACTGTTCACCAAGAATGTGAGGGTGATAAAGCTGACTGGAAGACTATGAGACAGACATTCCGAGCAGAGCTAGGTATGACTTCTGTTAATATATTATTTATAAAAATGACTGGAGGCCACTGTCACCCCCAAAATCTTTAGCTCAGGAGGTCTGCTCTTACTGAAGGGGGCTAATTTGTCTTTGTGTTGCCTCCAGGCTCTCCCCTGTACAACAATGAGCCCTTCTCCATCATGCTGTTTGGGATGGTGACCAAGTTTTGCAGTGGACATGCACCTCATTTCCCCATGAAGAAGGTTCTTTTGCTTCTCTGGAAGACAGTATTGGTAAGAATCCTGCCTTAGAACAGTGGTCAGAGAAGGTGCCATATCTGGCAAATGGGACTTATGCAGACTTGGGCTCCAGATCAGAATGTAGATTAGGAGAATATTGCAAGAGACTTGTACATTCCCCATACAAAGCTGTCTTCTGAGATAGAGTTTTTGGACTTGCAACTTGTTTGGGGACAAAAGTGGTTGAGATTAAAGCTAATATAAATATGACCCCTTGTTAAGTGTCACTTCAGGGGACTGAGAATTAACAGTGAGCTGTCCTTTAGCCTTCTCAATCTCGACAGTGAAACCATACCTGTTTCTTGAGAGGAGAGTGAGTGATGCCAGAGGAGAGGGCCAACTAGTCCTTGTCAGATTGAGTGTTATCATTAGTAATCAGAGACAGGGCCAGGCCTGGACCCTTTCCCACCATAGGAGAAGTAGTTAGGTAAAAAGATGGGGCTATGATTTTATCTACTGCCTTAGTACCCAAGAAAACATTCTTCTCTGTTTATAGGGAGTCAGCTTTTCACAGAATTAGTGAGAGGCTCACTAAGTGTAGGAAGGGCCTTACCTAAGGCTCTAGCAAGTACTGCCAGATGTTCTTATGCCCTTTTCTGGTTTACTCATTTCTCATCTTTATCCTTCCTGCTGTTGGTTTCCTCCTTGTAATTTACTCCAGCTCTACAGGAAAATGGAATCACCTCCAAATAATGAAACTACCTAGATGTTATCAGGTTCTTGAGGATCAGCCCAAGCCTTTAAAGCCTGAGGGTTTGACTTCCCTGCAGAAGAATTAGATTAAACTTGATGTGTTATCTCAGTTAGGAGGAGCTATGTAATAACTTGTCTATGTGGGATTTTAATTTAACTTTTTTTTCAAAGTCAAAGTCAGAATTAATTTATGATTCTATAGTACAGTGGTTTCCACATTTATCAGTAAAACCTTTTTGCTCATGTAACCACAATATTTGTATGCTTATACTATTATGCCATTATATTAGGAACATTTTAAGCTATGAATGAAAAAAAATTTAAAAGACAATGCCATAAAGGTAGAGTAATATTTTAAGTTATTTACAAATTATTTATTAATGGTACAACAGCCTTTTTGCTCTCACTAATTTATATTATTGTTAGCGAAAAGGGTTTTGTGCCTTTGGCATATTCTTAATTATTATCCTTTTATCTAATAATAATTTAATAAGAACAGTGTATCAGAAGGCTTTATTATTTAACACTTTGTTATTTAGCATTTAAAAGGGCTGGTTCTAATTCAGTTTATTTCAGTTCTTGCTTTTAAGGTCTATCATCACTGAAAAAAAATACTGTCCAGCAATACATGGAACTGAATGAAAGGAAGCAAATGGTTGGCTGAACACTACTTCATTAATCTTATTTTTCAACATCATCAACCATTTAGGCAGTTTTTGTTTATATTGAACTAATAAGTTTCTATCTTCCAGATCAATAAGCTACCCTTACAAACTAGTCAGGAATTATTATATTTTTACATTTCTATTAGACAAATATATTTATATTAAACAAATACACTTAAAAATCATTGAAACCATTTGAAAGGTATTTAAACAGATTATAAAATTCAACTTTTTAAGGTGTGTATATGTGATAGTTTTAAGGCTGACATTTTCAGTAACAGAATGTTCGTTTGAAATGCCTTGCTAATCATGATGGTTTCACACCATCATAGATAAGGCACACTATACAAATCAAGCAAGGTTTACTGATGACAGTGATAGATGGAAATCCATATTTCAAATAATCCTTTTGATAATTTGTCTTCCTCTTGTCAGCTTTGATTGGCTTTTCATTGTCTTTTATTTTGTACTTTAACTGAGGGAGCTTTGCCCCTTAGTAAAAGTGTCAGCTTCACATTCTTTTATTACTGATTTGTGCCTGCAAATTACTAATATGTGCTTCAATCTGAGATTTCTTTGCAGAAATCTTTTTAAGCTATATACCCATTTTATGAATATTTATTTAGTTAAAACTTGTGATATGTAAGCCCACTAAAGTGGGCATGTGTAGACTGCAACAGGTTATATAATACAGTGAAAACAAATGAAGCCACCACCACTGTTCACCCCTCCATGCTGTGGAAGCCCATTTTCTCTGTATATATTCTGCATACCCCACATGACTATCTGGCATACTAAAGGAGGGTGTCAATTCAACCATCTATTAATCAGTCTTAGTTTTAAGGGAGATCTATCAATAGAATTTTAAATATTTTCTACCCGCACCTCTATGGATCATCTTGCACACTCCCCTGCTGTAGCATTTAAGATACTCCTATTTAAGCTTGGGAGTCCGACTTTGCTGTTCCAGAAGCCCCTAAACTTTGCATTATTCCTCAACCTTTTTTCTTCCCTTTAGTTGTTTATCATTACACTTGTTCTTGTGACATGGTATCTTTATCTACTCTTGGGGTCATTAAATTACCCTTGGAATGGACTTATCCTCTTTTTCAGAGATTATGGGACTATGTAAAGATGAAAGGGGGCTTTGAATCATTTAATGGAAGTCAAGAAGGGTTGTGTTTGTTGACCCTGATATCAATGGAATCAATCAGTATAATTTCTCTTACTCCTGGAAACTGATCTAGCTCTGGAGATGCTCATGGTATCCATTCTCTGTTCTAGTGCACACTTGGAGGTTTCGAGGAACTCCAGAGCATGAAGGCAGAAAAGCGTGAGATCTTAGGTCTTCCCCCTCTGCCTGAAGACAGCATCAAAGTGATTCGGAACATGAGAGCAGCCTCCCCTCCAGCTTCTGCTTCTGACCTCATTGAACAGCAGCAGAAACGTGGTCGTCGAGAGCACAAGGTTAGGAATAGAGAAGAGGTCCTAGGAACACCTCTGGTGAAATAGTAAAGTCCTAAAGCAACAGATGTTCCTAAGAGAAATCATCACTCAAGGGGTAATCCCTCAGGGCTTTTAAGACTGTATGTAGAAGGGGCAGCTAGGTGACTCAATAGTAGAGAACAAGGCCTAGAGATGGGAGGTCCTGGGTTCAAATCTAGACTCATAAATTTCCTAGCTGTGTGACCCTGGGCAACTCACTTAAAAAAAAAAAAAGAATTGATGCTAAGAAGGTAAGGGTTTAAGGAAAAGAAGATTACATGTGGTAGGACAATTAATAATTATCCCTTTTGATTTCTGACTGATGTTCTTAACATTTCACCCATTTTCACCTCATTTATCTTATGTCCTTTCAGAGTCACTTACCGTTTTTTTTCTTTTTTTTTAAACCCTTATCTTCCATCTTAGACTTAATACTATTTGTTGATTCCAAGGCAGAAGTGTGGTAAGGGCTAGGCAATGGGGATGAAGTGACTTGCCTAGGGTCACACAGCTAGGAAATATCTGAGGCCAGATTTGAACTTAAGACTTCCCATTTTTAGACCCAGCTCTCAGTCTGCTGAGCCACCTAGCTGCCTCCTGTTACTCATTCTTGATGTATATTCTCTTTTCCTTTTCTGTTCTCCTGTTTTCAGGCTCTTATCAAACAAGATAACCTTGATGCCTTCAATGAGCGGGATCCATACAAAGCCGATGACTCCCGAGAAGAAGAGGAGGAGAATGATGATGACAACAGCTTAGAGGGAGAGACATTTCCCCTTGAGCGGGATGAGGTGATGCCTCCCCCAGTTCAGCACCCTCAAACAGACCGACTTACCTGCCCAAAAGGGCTGCCCTGGGCCCCCAAGGTTAGGTGAGTCTTTTTTTTTTTATTAGTAGAATTTATCAGGTATTCCAGGCCACCTCTCTCCTTCCCACACAGGTCATTCTCTGGAGGTGGACTTTTTCTTGAAATATTAAATATCTTTAGCTGTCTATAATGTTTTTGTTGGTTCCGCTCGGTTCACTCTTCATTATTTCATATATGTCTTTCACGGTTTTTAAAAAATTAGCCTACTCTTCATTCTTATGGCACTTTAGTATTCCATCACCATCACCAGAACTTTTTCAGCCATTCCCCAAGGTGGGCACTTCCCTTGATTTCCAGTTATTTGGCACCACAAAGAGAGCTGCTATATTTTGGAGCATATAGGTTGTTTTCCTTTTCCTAGAACTCCTTGGGAAGCAGACCCAGCAATGATATTACTGAGTCTAAGGGTTTGCACAGTTTTATAACTGGGCATGATTCCAGATTGCTCTCCAAAATGGTTAGATAAACTCACAGTTCCACCAGCAGTATATTAGTGTCACCACTTTTCCACATCCCCTCCAAAATTTGCATTTTGCTTTTTTGTCCTTTTAAACCAATCTGATAGGTGTGAAATGATATGTCAGAATTGTTTTGATTTGCATTTCTCTAATCAGTAGTGATTTAGAGCATTTTTTCATCTACCTTTATATGACTTTGATTTCTTTATTCACAAACTGTCTATTCATATATTTTGACCTTTCATCAGTTGAGGAATGACTCTTATAGGTTAGTAGGAAGTAATGCATCTGTGCTTACAGTACATGTGTCAGCCTATAAGATGTATAAGTGAGATAGAGATAGGTCCAAAGCAGTTTGCCTTCTTTAGAAAATGCCCAACAATGGCACTTAGGTAATGTTTAGGATAGGATCCCTGGAGGTTAGCTTCTCAGCTAATGAGAATGCTTACAAGAAGCCCCTTTCTCTCAGACATGAAAGAAAAGATACCATCCTGCCTTTCATCAGGGTCAGCTAGGTGACTCAGTGGATTAAAAGCCAGGCTTAGAGACTGGAGATCCTAAATGATTCTAGGACAGAAGGCAAGGATTTGTTTTGTTGGTTTTTTTAAACCCTCACCTTCAATCTCAGAATCAATGCTACACATTTCAGTGCAGAAGAGCAGTAAGGGCTAGGCAACTGGGGATTAAGTGACTTGCCTAGGGTCATACAACTAGAAAGTGTGAGGCCAGATTTGAACCCAGACCTCTTGTTTCCAGGCCTGATTCTCTGTCTACTGAACCACCCAGTTGCCCCCAAAGTAAGGTTTAAAAAAAATGGATTATGAATTTTTTTAGTGTTGAATAAAATATTGGTACGGTCTTAATATATTGCTCCTCGACAATATAAAAACTGGAATGTTTGAAAATGCACAAAACAAAGACATAGAAGAACATGTAAAAAAGGTTTCTCACTTTTATAAAAGTTTTCTCAATTCAGGCAAACTGCTTTTTGCTTAGCTGCTTTTCCAAAACTGAGTGCTTTCTGTATCTGACAATATGAGAAACAATACGTGTGGCCAAAAGAAAAAACTTTCTGTATTGCTATAATATGTAAGAGTTCTTCTCTTCTTAAAAGAGTTTCCTGTTTTACTTAAGTTAATAGAAGCAAAGCAGAAAGACTGAATTCCTCAAAAGTTCAACCATTTATATCTCCACTTGTAATTTTAAAAAGCAAAGCCATCAGTGATTTTGTAATTATCTGGATTAACTTTTAACATATCAAATGTAATTTTAAAAGAAACCAAGTTTTATATAATATATTTTATGATTCTTAATGTTTCTTTAAATCTAGTTGTAAAAGAATCTTTAACAAAATAAATATTGCCTAGATTTTCTTCCTTGCTTGTAGTTTTTTAAGGAAGAAGTTAGTCCCGACACCTCCCATTCCCTACCCCACAGATACACAGTCGTGCCCAGAAAATGTTCATTTTAGTCTATCCAATAATGTATTATCTCTTTCCATTTGTGGCAGAGAAAAGGACATTGAGATGTTCCTAGAATCCAGCCGAAGTAAATTCATTGGCTACACACTTGGCAGGTAAGTGTTGGTTATACTCATTATTGTCTCAGTTAGTGGGTGGAAGACATTGCAGTGGAAATTCCTCCCCCATACCCCCCAACACAGTGGAATCCTTTGAGTCCTGCTCTTTTGACCTTCACTCTTTTGAAAGTCTGTTTAACTGCTTAATAACAGGAATTTTTTTCCCCTCCCTTCTAGTGACACAAACACAGTGGTGGGTCTGCCCAGGCCAATTCATGAGAGCATTAGGACTCTGAAGCTGGTGAGTGCCCTGAAGAGACTTCCTGGTCCATCTGATCCTGAGAGTGAGGAGTGGAATGGGAAACTGGGAATATGTAATATTTAGACTGGAATTTTATAATTATGCCTCATTTGTTTGGAGAATAATTTGTTCCCCATAAGTAAATTTATCATGCTCCTGAGGCTCATATCTTCACATACCCCAAACTTTACATTTTAATCATTTTGGTGGGCAGTTTTCTGTAATATAGCCCTAGGTATTTCTTGATATTCTTAAATACACTGATAGCTCAGGATTATCATTTTGAACATAAATTTTGTTGCTAAAATGCCCTCGGGGGCTGTTGAAGTGCCACAGGTTCCTTGCTACTACCCTCAATGGTTCTAGACTGCTATTTTGTGTTTTTATGTTTGTTTTTTTGTAACTTTTCCTTCTTGTCCTTCCTTTTCATACCATCAACTGTCTCTTCTTACTTGCCCTCAAAGTGGTTACCTCTCTTAATCATTCCCTGATATAATTTTCTCTTTCTTCTCTTCTCCAAGAAAACCAGGTAATGAGATGGGACAAGAAATGCCCATTTAGACCGGTCTTGCACTCATGGGGAGCCCCACTTGATGGTACTATGGTCTGTAGCAAGTGACCCACTGACTCATGAGTACCTTCTTTCCTTTCTTTCACAACAGCACAAATATACATCAATCGCAGAAGTCCAAGCCCAGATGGAGGAAGAGTACCTTCGCTCTCCTCTCTCAGGGGTAAGTGCAAGTCAATCAAAAAAAAAAAAAGCTTTTATTAGGCACCTACTGTATGCTGGACACTGGGCTAAGCACTGTGGATATAAGGAAAAGAAAAAAGCAGTCTTTGCTCCCAAGGTGCAGTTGTATACAAATGAGGTTTATATAGGGAAGACACTCAGGAAGAATTAGGAATCTTAAAAGGAATCAGGAAAGGCTTTTTGTTCAAGGTGAGCCATGTCTTGAAAGAAGCCTGAGAAGCCAGAAAGCAGTTGAGCAGGGAGAACCCTCCACACATGAGGGACAGCCAGAGAAAGTACTTGGAGTTGGGAGATGGAGTGTCTTATTTTGGGAACAGAAAGGAGGCCAGTGTCATTGGAACACCAAGTATGTAAGATGAAGGCAGAGAGGGGCCATTTTATGAAGGGCTTCCAACACAGGATTTTTAAATATGAATGTAACAAGGAGCCCCTGGAGTTGATTAAACAGGGGTGACCTAGTCAAACCTAGGTTTTAGGAAAATCACTTTAGTGTCTGAATGAAGAATGAATACAATAGTGAGATCCCCAAGGCAGACAGACCCACCAACAGCTATTGATGAATTCAAGAGTAAAAATGTGAAATCAACAGGCCTTGGCAACAGAGTGGATTTTTAGGGTGAGATATAGAGGATAACACCTAGTTTATAAGCCTTAGGGACTGGTGTTCCCCTGTACAGTAATAGAGAAGGTGGGATGTATGGATATTCCAGGAAGACTAACAGCTCTGATGTGAAGGTTTGCTGAGCCCTTTTCAGGGCTGCTGATCCACCTTTAGTGTCTACCTGGCACTCAACTCTTACCTGTGGCTCCAAGAAGCTATGGCATGCGAAGTAGCCACCCCTTGTGAAATATCTCAGCAGACAGACTGAACTAGACTGAGGGTAACCTATGAGCCAAAGAGCCATTGGTGAGTCAGGGAGATATGTACCCCAAGCAAATTATAAGAATTTTAAATTTAGGTTTTACGCTAAATATGAGAATTCTAAAGTAATATTGTGGTCACTGATTTAAAAATATTACAGCTAAAGTCAAAATGACTTTTAAACAGCTTTATTTACAGAGGTGGAAAGAGTGAAAGTGAAAAAAATGTAGATAAAGAGACAGATTCTAATAAACCTACCAGTCCTCCTGAGAAGCTAGGCTCAGCCCCAGTCTCCACATGGATTTTCCCAGTAATCCTCAACCAGAAGTCCAGGCATTGTCTTCAGCCAAGGTTCTACCAATGCAGCCTCCTCCAAAGCCAAGGGAGGAATCTCTGGAACCAATCTCTCCAAAAGCTAGGAAAGGAAGGCCATCTATTAACCCAGCAAGCCAATGCAGGATACAGGGAAAGAGTCTCCTTCAGGCTATCTCACTGACCTAGAGTTCCAAAGATGAACTCTAAAGGAGAAGTCCCTTGGACAGGAAGTTCAGGACTTTTTATAGTCCTTTTTCCACATCACTTTTTATCCCTTCCCCACTTTATGGGAACCAATCGTCTTTCAATTTGCCTAGCACTGCCCAGGGGCGGGGCAGTGGCCTCTGGATTTGTCACCCACTCTAGCAAGTGACTTGTGAACTCTCATAATTAGTGACTGGTAAGGTACTAAGTAGGGGTACTTAAGTTTTGATTGATTAACTTAAAATAGACAAGGGAAGAGTTAATCCTATCTTCACTTTACTGGTAGAATGGGCAGATGTGAACAGTTTGTTACAGTGGCTATAAAGGTGGATGAAGTAGACACTTCAGAGGCTTAGAGCTTAGCCAGACATTGAAGTTACCAAGGTCATCAGCTACTTTCTGGGCCATCACCAGTCATCCTGACTTTTGTTTGTTTCTTTCTTTTTTTAAACCCTTACCTTCCGTCTTGGAGTCAATACTGTGTATTGGCTCCAAGGCAGAAGAGTGGTAAGGGCTAGGCAATGGGGGTCAAGTGACTTGCCCAGGGTCACACAGCTAGGAAGTGGCTGAGGCCAGATTTAAACCTAGGACCTCCCATCTCTGGGCCTGGTTCTCAATCCACTGAGCTACCCACCTGCCCCCCTGACTTTTGTTTCACCACTGGACTTGGATGACTCTGGAAGAGAAAATAAGGTTGATGATTGAGCAACTTTGCCTCAGATAAATTCATTCATGCACACGTTAAGGCATTACCCTTCAATGTCATTTGTTCTTTTAAAAAATGGACAACAGCAATAGAGATAGTAGGAGGAGTCAGGGTCTTGAGGGAAAAGGTAATGAATTTTGAACATGTTCAGTTTAAGATGTCTATGGGATATCCAATTTGATATTCTTAATAGGCAATTGGAAATAGTTTTCAGGAACCTCAGGCTCCTCTGTCCTGTAGGGTGCATAGGTCAATTACAGGGAGGTCTTTCCACTTACCTTTCAATCTTTACAGAACAATAACCAGATAGAACAAGGCAAGTTTGTCTAGGATTGATTAGACTTAGAGGTTTCATTTCTATGATCTTTTATATTAAAAGGGAGAGGAGGAAGTGGAACAAGTCCCTGCTGAAACCCTTTACCAGGGACTTCTCCCTAGTCTGCCTCAGTACATGGTAAGTGATTTTTTTTTCCTCACTAAGTATGTTTTTTATGTACCCCCTGAAGTGATAACATCTTTCTATCTCCATTAGTAGATGAAAAGTACCTGTTTTCTCTTGTTCTGTAGACTTACATAGCCAGGTCACTACTGCCTTCTCCTTCATGTGTCTGGGAACATATGGAAATAACTAGACCTCAGAATTTTGCCTTTTGTTCCTTAGAACATCCCATGCTCTTTTCTAAATATCTTATTCCCACTCCAGATTGCCCTGCTGAAAATCCTGCTGGCAGCTGCTCCTACTTCCAAAGCCAAAACAGATTCCATTAACATCCTGGCTGATGTCCTACCTGAGGAGATGCCGTAGGTATCATTCCTGTGAATGGAGTAGGGGAGGGAAGATGGCAAATAACCTTCTCTGGTCTCCAAGGAAGATAGCCAAGAGACTTTTTAGGGTCATCTCCTTGGCATTGGAGGGTGTCCCTGAATAGAATTTAATACATTCACTAATCAGAGTCACAACATGATATTAGAGCTTTGGTCTAGAATTCAGGAAACCTGGATTTTAGTCCCACTGTGACTGCAAGTTGGCTGGGGACCCAAGTACAAGACATTTACCTGCCCTCTCTGGGCTTCCATTTTATGACTTGGAAAATGAATTAGGGGCAGGACATGGGATTATATGATCTCTAAGATTCCTTCCAGCTTTCTGATTCAATGGCATCCTTAGAGCCCAAGCAATTTGCCAACCAAAGTGGTGAGCCAGTTTCATTTAGTGTCTCCTTTTAGTCAGAAGACATGAAAACAAGGTTTTTAAGATCTGGTTAAAGTTATAAAGGGAAATTCTTGGTCCCCTTAGGACAGTGATAATGAACCTATGGCATGGGTGCTGAAGATGGCACACAGAGCACTCTCTGTGGGCTTTCAGCTGCCCTCCCCACCCTCTACAAGTTTTTTTACTAGAAAGGCAGAGGGGAGCTGCTCCAATCCCCTTCTCCACTGTGCCTGATGACATTTCGCATCCCCCAATCCTCTGTCCAGCAGCCCAAAGAGAGTACTTTCTCTTTCCCCTATGTAGGGTAAGAGGGAAGGCAGGGTGTACCCAGCATGTGGTGATGGGGAGAGGCAAAACACTCTTGTCTGGGGTGGGGTGGGGTGGGGACTGGCCCACCAGTTCATCTCTAAAAGGTGCCATCACTATTCTAGGGCAATGACCTCTTATCTTATTGTTAGGAGAGTTCCTCTTTTCAAATTAGAGATTTTCTTTGGGGGAAATGGGGAATGGAGAGGAGGTTGGAAGAAGAGAAAACTAAAATTTAAAAACAATTTGATCTTATCAGTAATCGTAGCTGACATTTGTAAAGTGCTTTAAGGTTTGCAAAGTTCTTTATAAGAGAGTAAGGACTAGCTTTGTTTGTTTAGTTCCAGCCTGGCATATAGTAAATACCTAATAATGATTAGTTATTTCATCCTCAGTGACTCTGTAAGAAAAATTCTTTGATAGTTATTCTCATTTTACAAATGAGGATATTGACTTTCTGAAAGATTAAGGGACTTGCCCATGGTCATATAGCTAGTTACTCTGGATAATAACAACCCACATTTATATAGCACTTTAAAGTTGACAAAACATTGATTTTTCTCTTTATAATTCTTTGCGTTAGGGAGTTCACATATTTTCATCAATATTTTATGAATAAGGAAATTAGGACTCAGAACAGTTAATTGACTGAAAAACGATAGCTGACACCTACATAGTACTTTTTGGATTCCTCCATTTCATACCAATCAGTCAACACATATCAAGCAGCTGCCCTGAGCTAGGCATCTGTGCTAGTCACTAGGGAGACAAGTACAAAGAAGGAAACAATCCCTCTTTAAAAGGACTTTACATTCTAACAGAAGAAAAAACAAATATGGAAAGAAAAAATATAGGGCATAAATGGATATGAATAAATACTATTGCAAAATAGCTAAATATAGGATAGTTGGGGAGGAAGAGCAGGTGGTGGGGGTCAGGAAATGTTTTGACTTAAAGGAAAAGAGGATCTCAGTGAAGCAGAGGTAAGGAGAAGAGTTACTCCAGAGCTGGCAGCCAGCCAGTGTGGAGGTCCAGAGACGGGCCTGTGTGAGGAGCAGCAGGAATGCCAGCGATACCCAGCAAGGCTACAAAGATAGGTTGGCATAAGGCTGTGAGGGCTTTACAAATTAAACAAAGGAGTTTAGAGTTCATCCTAGATGCCACAGGAAGCTGTTGGCATTGATTTGAGTCAGGAGTCAGTAGCAGTAGGGTGGGCTGGAGTGGTGAGTTTTGAGATCGGGAGGCCATTCAGGAGACAGCTGGAATAATAGGACTTAAATTCACAGTGTCTATAGGAATGGAGACAGGGGCTCAGAGGCAAAAGGTATGAAAAATCCCCATTCCTCCTAACCTGGAACAGCCCCTACTCAAAGAAGCACTGAGGGGGCAACTGACTTTGACTTGTTCTCATCCAGGTTTCTCCAGTATATACACCTGGTGCTTCTTCTGTGGTGCCATGATGCATCTCCAGATGGAACTGCCACGTCAGGAGCAAGGGAAAGAAAGGAATTTGTCCCTACTCTGGGATAGAAAAAGTCACAGCACCAGGAAGTCCTGGGAGAAAAGTGACATTGTAGGGAGGGAGCTCTGCCCAGCCTCCTAATGTTTCTTCTGGCCAAATGAGATTCCATCAAGGGCCAAGGAGCTGAGAAGCTGCTAAGAAGTGGGAGGTGACTGGACCAGGAGCGTGGGCCTGACACCATCAGCTTTTGTGCAGGTTCTTGGCTGCCCTGGCCTCACCCCTACCCTGGCTAAGCTACTTGTGTCTGCCTTGTGTTTTCAGAACCACCGTGTTACAGAGCATGAAGCTGGGGGTGGATGTGAACCGCCACAAAGAGATCATCGTGAAGGCCATTTCTGCTGTCCTGCTGCTGCTGCTCAAGCACTTCAAGCTGAACCATATCTATCAGGTACCTCCCTACCAGGAGTGCCAGCTGTAGCCTCTGGCATTTCTGTAACCTTGAGCCTAGGCTTGTAGCTCCAAGATAGGTTCTTCAGATCTCCACATGACCTCGCCCGCCTCCTTTCTTTGCTTTCAGTTTGAGTACATGGCCCAGCATCTCGTGTTTGCCAACTGCATCCCTTTGATTCTGAAGTTCTTCAATCAAACCATCATGTCATACATCACTGCCAAAAACAGGTAATGGGGGCTGGGGAGGGGGCAGGACTTCCACATACCCATCTCACCTGGGCATTAACAAATGCTGCTTAAGAACCACTCCATGACACTAGACTCCAGAGAGCCCTTCAAACACCTGTCTTCCATAAAGCAGGCTCTTTAAAGGACCAGCAGTGCCAAAACTATATGGGCCTCAGAGCATCACTTAACTGGGATTAGGACATGAGCTCCACCTGGGTAAGAAAATCTTCTAAACACCAGATGATTGAAATGTTGATGTCTCTGAAACACCAGAATTGACAAGAGTATTTTGTCAGATATTATCTCTAGTTTATAACTGGGAAGCTAGGGGGTAGAGCAGGTACGAGATTTTTGTTTCCTACAACACATTAAAAACCAACCAAGATTATTCCCAAAGGCAACAAGTTTACTGAGAGCTAACTATGTGCTGAGTGCTGGGGATATGAAGAAAGTAAAAAACAGGTCCCTATCCCCAGGAGGAGCTCATGTTTTAATCTCAGAGACAACACAGTAAGTAATTATGTACATAAAGAAAGTTTTCAATATAAGAGATAAGTGTCTTGGAGGAAAGGGGGAGGGTAGTCAGGGGAAAGGCCTCTAGCAAAAGGTGGGATTTGAACTGACTTGTGAATTAGCCCAGGAAAGCTCGACTGTGAGGGTGAAGAGAGAGTCTTCCAGACATTGGAGATAGTCTTTATGAGATCATAAATACGGGAGTTGGAACATCATGTGGGAAGAATTTCAGGGAGCCAGTGTACCCCAAGAAGATTTGTGGAGGGAAGAAAAGGAGGCCAGGAGGAGCATAATCAGACTTGGACCTTAGAGAAATCACTTGACAGCTAAGCAGAGAGAAGAAACCAGGTAGAACCTAGGCTTTTTGCAGTAGTTCAGACAAAGGGATGTGTGAATAGGTGTTGTGAAGAGAATTGACAAGATCTGACAACACATTGGCTGTGCTGGATGAGTCAGATGGGGAGCTAGAGATGATGCCTAATTTTTGAGCCTGAATCATTGATTGGAAGGATGATGGTATTCTGGACAATAATAGCAAAGTTTAGAATGACAGAAGGTAGGGGGTGGAGGAGTCGGGGATGACAGTAGCAAGTATTGTTTTGGGTAAATTTCGTCTAAAAGGTTAGTGAGATGGAACTCAAGCTCAAGAGAGACAGAGATCAGGAAATTGTCTGTGATTAGAGGTGACCTTTTGGGAGCTGATGACATGACCAAGTGAGACAGCCAGTGTTTGTGTAGTGTTTTAAGGTTTGCAAAGTGCTTTGGAAATGTCACCATTTGTTCCTCACAATATACATTTTACATTTTATAGATGAGGTAACTGAGGCAAACAAGTGATGTTGCTTGTCCAGGGTTACACAGCTGAAAAGTATATAACGCTAGATTTGAACTCAGGTCTTCCTGAGGACCAGCATTTTGCAGTAGTATAAAGGGAAAAGAGAAGAGGACTCAAGATACCCTTTCAGGATAACTGTTAAGCTCAGAGTGCTTTCCAAGAAAACCCCTGGGCCTTACACATGTGGGTCTTTTTTTTTTCTTGACCCCTACAGTATTTCTGTTCTGGATTACCCTTACTGTGTGGTTCATGAGCTACCAGAGCTGACAGCAGAGAGTTTGGTGAGTGAGTTTGTCTGTCTCTCTGATGGGGAAAGAGGAAGCAGTTGAATGGATGCACCCTTGGTAACTTGGAACCAATTAGAAGAGATCTCTCTCCTTATCTTAAGGATGAAATCATTGTCCCACAAGACAGCCCTCATTTCCTGTAAAGGTCCCTTTGTGAAACTGGGAGAATGAAAACGGAGAGCTTTAAGCTGTGAGATGCTCCCTATTTTACATACAAGGAGACAGAGCATCAAAAAGGCAGAGTGATGTGCCCAGTGTTGCACAACTAATAAATGTAGCTAGAATTTGATCTAGAAACTCTGACTCCAAGGCCTAGGCTTTTTCAATCTGGTAGCTCAGAATTCAGGGAATAACAGGCTAGAAGTCTCCTGGGCTCAAATCAGAAGAAGGTGGCAAGCCCACCAAGGCAGTATATGTTCCCTATTGGGAGTAATTCCAGGACTGCTGTAATCAGGATAGCAGGTTGTCTGGTCTTCCCCTTTGCTCAATCATCTCCTGAAAGTCCTGCCTGCCTGACTCCTACTTCTGGGGACGTAGAATCCACAAGGCTCCAGCCTTTGCTAGGCATCAGAACCTCTCTTGGGCTTCATGGGGTGTGGCTAACAAAAAGCCTTTTTATCTAAAACTTATACCCTCCTCTTGGGTTTGCCCCATAGGAAGCTGGGGATAATAATCAGTTTTGCTGGCGAAACCTTTTCTCTTGTATTAATTTGCTTCGGATCTTGAACAAGCTAACGAAATGGAAGCATTCCAGGACCATGGTGAGTGAAGAGTGTCGAAGCCTTTCTCCTCTCCACATGGGGAACAAGTCCCTCAAGCTGGGTTGAGTTCTTAGAGACTGACCAGTGAACCAAAATCATTCCCTCTAGCTTTCCTGTATCTAAATTATTTCTATTTAATTGTTCACCTCCTGTATTGGATAATGAGGGGAGGCTCAGCTCAGTTCCTGGAAGAGAGACCTTTTTATCAGTTAGGAATAGGTTCCATTCCATCAGAAACTTGCTTCACTGATGCAGGTCTACATCTTCTCTGAAATTTGTAGTCAGAGGATTGCCTGGCAACCTGAGAGGCTGACTAATTGACATACTCAGGGCAACACAGCCAGTGTTTGTCCAAGGGTAGAACTTGAACGTGGATCTTCCTGGCTTCAAGGCTAGCTCTCTGCTATGCCAGTTGCCTCTCATATTTATTGCTAAAGCAAACATACAATAAGGTACAAAGATTTCATGGGCCCTCAAAGCCAGGGACCAGTACAGACCATTCCCTAATATGTTTATTGCTGCCCCTGGATTGGCTTATAGATGCTGGTGGTCTTCAAGTCAGCACCAATCCTGAAACGGGCCTTGAAGGTGAAACAAGCCATGATGCAACTTTATGTGCTAAAGTTACTCAAGGTCCAGACCAAGTATCTGGGACGTCAGTGGCGAAAGAGCAACATGAAAACCATGTCAGCGATCTACCAAAAAGTTCGACACCGGCTCAACGATGATTGGGCCTATGGAAATGGTGAGACAGTTGGGGAAAGGGAAGGTGGGGTTGTAGCCCATTGAGTTCCATTCTTGGAGGACCCTGGTAATCTGTCTTCCTCTAGCTTTCACATTGAAGAAAGAGTCAATAGCTCCGGAACCCCAAGTTGTGGCATCAGGATCTTGGCACAAGAGGGAAAGTGTAGACATCATTTTTCTTCCCTTTATGCAAAGATGACAACAAAAGCCTCAAACAGTGATGAACAAATTAGAAATCCTGAGGGACATCTGGAAAATCATAGAATTTAAAATTATAAGGCACCGTGGGGATGATATAGTCCAACCCTAGAATTTTACAAAGATAGTAAATAACAGAACAAGGTTTGAATCCCACCTTCAGCACTAAGCAGTTTGTGGCCCTGGGCTAGGCTTAACCTCCTTTGGCCCCAGGTTTTTCAACTGTAAAAATGAGGATAGTATTTCCAGGGTAGTTTTGAGCCTCAAATGCAGGCAATACCTGCAAAACTTGGCAAACCTTCCCTGATTGATAATATTGGCTTTTAGTGACAGCAATCATTTTCTCCTTTAGTTGCTCATTCATGGGCCTCAGGTTTCCTGGCTGGAAGCTTTCCCATGAAATCCAAAGACACCCTGGAGTATGAAGCTGTTTTTCATGGGACTTGTGTTCTGCACAGAGTAGATAAATACTTGCTAAGTTGAATTTACATAGAATATTGCAGTGCCTTCTTTCCATTCTACATAATGCTCTTGCATCTCCTTGAAAAATGTCATTTTTGGAAGGCTTCCCCCAATCCTTCACCTGTTGCCAGCCCCCTCCACATTGTTGGGGAGGCTTAACTGCTTTCCAATCCCCATTTGTCTTTGGTCCCCAAGCTCATGGCAGGCAGCGTCCACTCCTCCATGGTTCTAATTCTACCTCCTACTGCCAGATCTGGACGCCCGACCCTGGGACTTCCAGGCAGAAGAGTGTGCTCTGCGTGCCAACATTGAACGTTTCAACTCTCGGAGGTACGACCGGACCCATAACAACCCTGACTTCCTGCCTGTGGACAATTGCCTGCAGAGTGTCCTGGGCCAGCGGGTAGACCTCCCTGAGGACTTTCAGATGAACTATGATCTCTGGCTGGAAAGGGAGGTTTTCTCCAAGCCCATCTCCTGGGAAGAGCTGCTGCAGTGAGGTTTTGCTGTGAGGCGCCGGCTGGAGCCTGATAAGATGCCACATGCCTCACTGGGCCCAGTGGCCCTGGCCCCCTTGTGGCCATGTTTGCTGCAGTGCTACGGCTCTTCCTCCAGGTGGCAGTGTGGCTTTGGGCACCACCTCTACAAATTCATTGCTGCAGAGCTCTGAGGGCCCTGGATTTGGTGTGGGGAAGTTTCTGGACTTGACTTCTTTCTTGGTGGTGGTTTCCCAGTGTCCTGCCCAGGAGAGATGTTCTTCTGCAGAGCCAGGAGTGGGCTTTCTTTTCCCACATAGCACTTGGCTGGCCACGACTTTGCCTGAGCAGCCCCAGGCCAAGACGTGCCCAGAGTAGGCATCCTCCAGATTTCAGGTGTGAGCCGCCAGCTCCACCGAAACACTAAGCATGGTGGGCCTGACTCAGAGCGGGCTGAGAGGGGAGCCGGGAAAGCACTATCAGTCAGGGCTTTTAGCTGGTTCCGTTTCAGATTCCCTTCCAGCCACTTCTTTACTTCTTCTAACAGCTATTGCAGAGGCCCAGGCTGACACTGCCTTAGCACATCTGCCTTGGACAGGGTTGGGATGGGAAGCAGACAGTGCCCTCATATAGGGCCACTGTCTTCTCCCTCTGTTTGCATTGTCCTGTACATATATATATGTCTATATATATATATATAAAATATATGTGTGTTCTGTTGTGTAACTCTGGGGTTTTAAATGTATTTGTGTATTTTATTTACATTAAAAAGCAAAAAAAAAAAGGAAAAGGACTATTGCTTTAACTTTGGGGGGAATAATGAAACTTGCACCAGATCTGGACCCTCCCGGTCAGCTCTTTCTGGATGGCTTGGAGCTTGCCTTCTGGTCCTTGATACCAACTTGATTAAGTCTCTATACAGCTCGTCCTGAGCACCCAGAGAGAGCAGAGATCTTGATCTATGATAAGAAATAATGGAGAGTGTCAGGGCAGAATGGGATGTAGAAGGGCACCTAGGGAACTGTCCACATGCCACTGCCTCCTCCCTGCCCTAGTCTTTGAACCCACCCGTGACCCTGCCCTTCATCCCTCACGTGGAGGTTCATGTGGGCTAGATTCCTCTTAAACAGCACCCGGACCTCTGGGGTGAGGCAGTCTCGGGGCTGGGCCACTAGGATTCCTGTTGTGCATGGATCTGGATGGGAGCTCCCAGATACCGTGGCTGCTCTTCTCCACACTGACAGGGATTCATCAGATCTTCTCCACTGTCTCATCGGGATGAAGTCTTTGGGGATTTGGGAGGAAGCACAGTAGAGCCCAGCAGGCCCTAAAAGCAGCTTAGACATTGGAAAAGCAAGCATGGCACGTCCTCAGAAAGGACCCAGATCTTCCCAGCCACAACAACGATTATCTCAGCCTGGTCTGCCCTTTGGGGGTCAGTTGTGCTCTTGTTAAAAGCATGCTTCCTCTTAGCTTGCTTTCAGTGACTTGACTTTCCTCTAAGCCATGTGGATGCCCTTAAATCCCTTCCCAGTCCAAAGCCCAAGTCCCTCTCTGCTCCTGAACCGAGCTCTCAAATGGGTACTTTCTTCTTGAGCTTCCAAGAGGTGATCCGATATTTCACCACCCTTCAGCAGCAGAATTGACTGTTGTTCCTGAACCATTGTAGGGAGTTGGTGCCAATTTTGTGGTCTCTGCAGCGACGGCCTGTATAAAATGTAAAGCCGCTGAGATTGGGTGGCCGTTTGCCCAAAAATGAAATTTGCTTAGGAAAAGGGAAATGGATGTTGCTGGTTTGCTAGATGGAATTTCTTCGACTCCCTGCCAGGGTGAAGAAAGAGGCCTTGGGTTTCACTTGTGGGCAGCTGGTAGCGTCTGGATATTTCTACTTTGCCACGAAGTCTGTCCTTGAGCTCATCTGGCCTGATTGTTTTCTGCTTCCTTAAGCCTATCTATCTCAACTGTCCCCATATCTTCCCTGATGGGTACAGTCGAACCCCGAAATAGTAAAACCAAAGGAGACTTAACAATAATCTATTCACCAGATTTTGTAGATGAAGCGACTTGTCCAAGGTCATGGGGTAGTTCCTGGCAGAGCTGGCAGAGAGCCAGAATGCTATCTGCCACCCCTGTGCCATGCTGCACTAGCCAGGTTGGCAGACATCATCCCAAGCTTTACATTGGCCGGGTCTGCGGTTGTGTGTTCTTGGCACAGAGCTGCTGCTTGGTACTAAGGCACAGAAACCATGAGGTTTTTCCAGGCTTGAGTCCCTGCCCTTATTACTTTCTACAAATGAGGTTAGGTGACTTAGGAGGCAAGACTGGTCGAATGTCATTTTTTTTAAAGAGAGGGGCATATTAATTGCTCATGGGTAGGCCAAGCTAACATAATAAAAATGACAATGCCACTGAAATTAATTTATCATAAGATTCATCTGGAAGAACAAAAGGCTAGGAATATCAAGGGAATTAATGAAAAAAATTGTGAAAGAAGGTGGCCTAACAGATTTCAAACTGAACTATGAAGGGGCAATCATCAAAAGTCTGATACCAGGTAAGAAATAGAATGGTGGATCCATGGAATAGATTAGATACACAATACACAGTGATGTGACCGTGACAACCTAGTGTTTGATAAACCCAAAGACCTCCCCTCTCTCCCCCTCCCCCCAGCTTTTGGAATAAGAACTCACTGTTTACAAAAACTGGGAAAATTAGAAAACATGGCAGAAACTAGAGAAAATTGGAAAACAGTATGGCAGAAACCCTATTCCATGAAAGGTCAAAATGGGTATATGATTAAGATATAAAGGGATATCATAACTAAATTAGAGGAGCATAGAACAGTTTAACACATAGCAGATCTTTGGAGAAGGGAAGAATCATGACCAAACAAGAGCATTATAAGATGTAAAATGAATAATTTTGATTATATTAAAAAGCTTTTGCACAAACAAAACTCATGATGTAACCAAGATTAGAAGGAAAACAAATGGGAAAAATGTTTTACAATAAATTTCTCTGATAAAAGTATAATTTCTCAGATCTTTAGAGAACTAAGTTAAATTTATAAGAACATAGGCCATTCCCCAATTAACAAATGGCCAAAGGATATGAACAAACACTTTTCAGATGAAGAATTCAAAGCTATCAATAATCAAATGAAAAATATTCTCAATCACTTGATTAGAAAAATGCAAATTCACACAATGCTGAGATATCACTTATCAGATTGGCCAACATAGACAGTAAAGGAAAACAATAAATGTTGGAGGGGATGAGGCAAAATTGGGATACTTATGCATTGTTGGTGGAGTTGTGAACTGATCCAATCATCTGGAGGACAATTTGGAATTATGCCCAAAGGGCTATAAAACTGTGCATATCCTTTGCTCCTATAATACTGCTACTGAGTCTACATTCTAAAGAGATAATTTAAAAAAAAAAAAGAGGAAAGGACCCACTTGTACAAAAATATTTATGGCTGCTGTTTTTGTGGTGGCCCAGAATTGGAAATTGAGAGGATGTCCATCAGTTGAAGAATGACTGAACAAATTGTGATACATGTTGGTGATGGAATGCTATTGTGCTGGAAAGATCTGCAAGAACTGATGCAGAGCAAAGTAAGCGGAACTGGGACAACATCAAACAGCAATATTGTATGATGATCATCTGTGAAAATTTGGTGACTCAGCAGTGCAACGATCTGGGGCAATTTGTTCCCTGTCAGTGTGTCGGGCCTTTGCCTACTCCAATCCGGATGGATGGTCCTCAGGGTGGGCTGGGGGCTGCAGAAGGTCTAGTCTTCAGGGCTGTAATTTAGGTTGATGTGAAAATGACTGGGATTGAGGACGGGATTAAATGTCTCTAACAAGAAGCAGTTCCTCTTCTAGGGCCTGTCACTGGGATTTTGTTACCCAGGAGAGGGAAGAATGGAAGGACTCAAGCATTGAAAGGGGTAGCTAGGCGGGTGCAGTGGATGGAGAGCAGGAGGTCCTGGGTTCAAATATGACCCCAGACACTTCTTAGATCTGTGACCCTGGACAAGTTACTTAACCCCCATTGTCTAGTCCTTACTTGCTTTGGGACCAATAGTTAGTATTAATTCTGAGAAAAAATAAGGATTAAAAAAAAAAGGGGTGGCTGTGAGCTAGGAGTTATGACTCCTGTTCCTATCTCATTTCCCAGGGGCTTTTCCCTGTTTCCCCACTTTCTCACCCCTTCCCTCAGTCCCTCAGCCCAGGAGCCTTCCCCCATGGGAGATCAAGGGGCCCCAATATGCCCAAAAGGCACTTCAGGAGGAGTCTTTGGTGGGAGGAGAACCATCACTTGTTCAGTTGTGTCTACCGCCATGACTGTGGACCATCCTATCCATCCAATGGTTTGCCATTTCTTTCTCCAGTGGATGAAGGCAAACAGAGGTTAAATGACTTGCCCACGGTCACAGCAAGTGTGTCCGAGGCTAGATTTGAACTCATCTTCCCAACTCCAGACCCAGCGCTCCATCTACTGAGCCATCCAGCAGTCAGAACCATCACTAGGTTACGGTATCGAGGAGCTTCAAGCTTTAGGGGCCTCGTGTTTCGGGGGGACCTGGTCCCTGGAGCCTTGCCCTGCCAGGGGACACCATGGGTTGCTGGCACTAAGATCCAAAGCCCTTACTACACTCAATAACTTGGAGCTCTGATCTCTCAGCAGCAGACACACGCAATCCAGAGAGAAGACAGAGAAGAGCGTCCTTCAATTCTCTGGTCACCATCCTTGCAGAAAGACGTTGGAAAAGAGAGAAGGAAGGAAGGAAACGGGCTTTCTAAAGTGCCTACTATGTGCCGGCTGCTTTACAAATATCCCATTTCATCCTCACCATAATAATCTATAATAATAAATGCTTTTATTATCCTCATTTTATTGCTGAGGAAGCTGAGAGGAACAAGGGCCGCTGAGTATCCGAGGCTGGCCCAGAGAGCCATTCTTCCTGACTCCCTTCCTTGGCTCTCTTGCTCATCTGAAAGCATCTACCACATACCTCACTGTCATCTCCTTCCTCCTCCCCTCCCCCCACAGGGTCTGCTTGGAAGGGGTGGGGGGCTTCCGGGAGATGTCGGGGGAGTCCCAGACCTGGCCAAGGGCTAGCTTTCCTCAAGACCCAGTTGAGCTCTCCTGGGTCCAGACAGATAACTCTGGGGGAGCTCAGTCTGGGAAAAGAAGCCAAGGGCTAATGGGAAGCAGGTGGAAGCCCTTCCAGCCACCCCAGCCTATGGGGATGGCCTGACTCCTGGCTGGGAGATGACCCGAGGAGGGAGAGACCTGTCAATTTAGAGATAAGCCTGAGAAACAAGCTCTGGGGATGCCCATTCATATTCATTATGTGTGAAGCAGGCGATTGTAAAGTTAGCTTTCTGTTCATTTAACTGTCACTGGACAAAGAAATATGAGCTGTGGGCAGATGTCCCCTGGCCTGCAGCCAGTAGCTAGCTCCTGGCCTCCCTGCCCTCCCCACCACCTCCATCTTGGTCTCTCTCTACTTGCCACTCTCTTCCATCTTCTCTGCCATCTCCATCTCCTGCTTCCTTTTTGGGTCTGTTTCCCCTTGGCTCCAGCCCCTATCACCTCTCTCGGGTACTGGCCTTTATTCTGAACCCTTCCTTTCCGTCTTACAATCAATATTGTGTCTTGGTTCCAAGACAGAAGAGCGGTAAGAGCTAGGCAACGGGGGTGAAGCGGTTTACCCAGCTAGGAAGTGTCTGAGGCCAGATTTGAACTCAGGAAGATGAGTTGGGTGCTCTGGGAACTCTATGCACTAGGGCACCACCTAGCTGCACATTTTGTTGTGTTGAATCCAGTTGCATTGGACAGAAGAGGACTCGAGGTCTCTTCTGGCCTCCTCTCAACACTCTGGGGCCCCAAGAACGAAGCTTGGAGGATAGAGGGGACTGAGCCATGGGTTCAAGGGGTGCTTGGGTGTACTACCCTAGAGAGGGAGCACAGGGATGGTCCCCTCTGGCTCATCTAGCTCCCGATTCATCCGTTCAACCCTGTTGGCTTATGCAACAGTTTTTGTTTTTCTGTTCCACGACATGTTCGTGTACATTATAGTGCCAGGAAGAGATAGAAAAAAGCTCCCCAGGGATTCCATCCCTCATAGGCAGACTATAAAAGGTTCCTTGTCCCTGGCTCCCACTGTCTTTCCCTTCACCATCAAGCCTGGAAGGAATCGGGAGTCGGAGGTGATAAATAGCCTGTGAAACAAGCTAGTGGAGATTTGGCTGAGAGGCTCTAATTTCCATTCTGGTATTTTCTGTTCTGGTCACAATGCTTCAGAATGAAGTGATCCCATAAGACTTGGAAGGCCTCCCCAGGAACCCCCAGAACCCACCTTTTTAGGGCCATTTTCTTTTCTTTTAAACCTTTACCTTTCACCTTAGAATCCATACTATGTATTGGTTCTAAGGCAGAAGAGTGGTAGGGCAAGGCAATTGGGGGTTAAGTGACTTGCCCAGGGTCACACAGCTGGGAAGTGCCTGAGGTCAGATTTGAACCTAGGACCTCCCATCTCTGGGCCTGGCTCTCCATCCACTGAGCCACCCAGCTACCCCCATGGGCCATTTTCCAAGTGGTTTCAGACCCTTCCCTTCCCCTGAGCCACCAGCCCCTCACACATCCCCTGAGCTTTAAGAAGAGGACATCAGGACAGATGAGGCATTCCCATCATGAATTCTGGAACTCTGGTTTCTGGAGTCAGAAGAGGAAAGAGAAAACAATGCCAGTCCCCACGCCCCCCCCAGATCCAGAATGTGCATCCTAGCAATGGGGGCGAGCCCGGGGATGCCTGGGTCCTGTTACAGTCTCCTTAGCAGGAAGGTCTTGGCCGAGAAATCTGATCTGGCTCCAAATTGGCCCCGGTTTCTCTCCAGGACCTGACGGGATAAAAATGGGACTGTATGGCTTCGTGTTGTTGGGTTTCTCCAGGCCTGAAAGATGAGGAGTTGGGGAGGGGGTGGCAAGAAGGGGAAAGCTGAGATTTTTCTGAGCTATGTGGTTGTGTTCCCTGCAGGGCTTCGGGGCTCAGGAGCCTGCATCTCCCTTGCCTGAAGAGATAAGGCACAAGATTGAATGGCTAATACCCTGAAACCATAAGAAAGAGCCTGGTTTTTGTCGATGCCCCAATGCTCCAGAAGCTTGCAGGAGTCTCAGACAGGCTGAGACTCGGGGCTGTCTGGGAGCAGGAATCAACCAACTTCTTTCCCATCTAGGGCTGACATCAGGGCCTCCTGCCCTGGCAGGAAATCCTAAATAGACCCCCACACATGCCCACGCCTTCCCTCTCCATATCCCTTAGCCAGTGCTGGTTCTGGAGTCGGAGGATCAGGGTTGGTTGGAATCCTGGTTCTGCCATGTGTGCTCTTCCTGTGTGACATGGATCAAGTTGCTCCAACTCCCTGGGTCTCAGTTTCCTTATCTGTAAAATAAGGGAGTTGAAGCAGATGACATCCCCTTCCAACCTTCTGAGATGGGGAGTTCCCCTTTGAGAGAGGCAGCCCCATTCTACCTTCGGACAGCACGAGTCGTTAGGAAGATTTTCCTGATCACAAATGAAATCTGCACCTTCTATTCATTGCTTCTGGTTGTGACTGCTAGGCAAGGAGAACCAATTATTTCCTCTTTCACAGTCCTTCAAATACTTGAGGCCACACTATTTGCTATGAAGCACTTCATGTCCCCTTCACTAAGCCTCTCACCGTCAAGCTTTTCCTAAGCAGTGTCCAAGAAATGACCAAGGAAATAGACGAGCAAGGCCAGGAACCATGGGATCAGAGATTTTAGAGCTGAAAAGAACCTTATGTCCCATTGAGTCTAACATTCTCCCTATATAGGTAGGTAAACTAAAGCAGAGCTAGTTTGAGGCAGAATTTGAACCCAGGTCTTTCTGACTCTTAAGTTTGTTCATTTTCCCATCACCTCCCTCCCAGTCCTTCCATCAAACAAACCCTTCCCTTCTCTCAGGAGTGGAAGAGCCAATCTTGGCCCTCTTTGGAGCAAAACACCTGGACCAGGATCCCCAGAAGAGTAGCTAAGGAATATGTATGTATGTAGAAGACTGTCAGAATGGGATTATGGACTAGAGAGAAGATCTCAACTTTATCCCTAAATCCTGGGACCTCCTACCAGTCATAGAACCTGGAGTTAATCGTGTCACCTTTCTGAGAATGTTTCTTCATCCCTAAAACAAGACACCTAGCTTATAGAATTTCTTCTAGTTCTAATATTCCAAGACTTTGGCTTCATGGAGCCATGAAGACTCCATTAGGGGAGCATTCTGTATGGGAGAAACAAGTGGCAGGGGCCTCTGCTTCCAGGGTGATGGTGTCCAGCCAATCCTGCCCAGGCTTGACCATCTGACTGTCCCAGATTGGAAACAATCAAAGACTTATCCTGAAGGCACCAGAAATCAGTCCTCTCTTAAAAAAAAAAAGGAAAAAAGAAAGCCCTTTATTATTTATGGCAAATGACAAAATCTTTACAGATGTATTTTTACAAAATAAGGGTGGTTAGAATAATAAGGAATCAACATTTATTTGGTGTCCCCTGATGGGGAGAACATGGAAGAATTGGGTCACTGCTCTCCTTTACTGAGGAGCCAACCAATGGTTTCAGGGTTTGGGAAGAGGAAATCTGGGTGCCATTGGTGTTTCCATGGCAACAGCCTGGCACAATTCTGCAATGGCTCTGGACTCACACCATGGGAAGACTCACCAAAATGGCCATATTTGGTGGTTTCCTTTGGAATTTCAGTTCCTTGGCGAGCCAAGAGATGATTCCATAGACTAATGGGGAAAGGAGGCGCAGGCATGGTGGGTAGGGCTCAGAGGAAGAGCCTCCCCAAATACCATATCCATTCTTCTTCGAGGGAGCAAAACCCAAGAGCTTTGAGAGTCTGGGTAAGGAATGGACTGTGCCCAAGGAAAGCTCAACATCATGAAATTCTTCTTTTCATCCATAAAAAGTTAGGCTGTGGTTACCATTCTATCAACTAGAAGAGCCTTCTATTAAGCTTGGTCAATAACCATCTCAGTGGCCTCCCCTGCCCCAGCCCAGTCCATTTAACTGGTCCCCCCTTACTTCCCCTTCTCCTGCTGTTGATTATGAATGGACAGAGGAAAGGTTTTGAGGTTGGAAAAGGGTTACACCCATCCTCAACAGAGTGGTATAATGAAAAGATCTAAAGAGGACCTGGGTTCAAATCCCTGACTTGTTACCTGGGTGATCACAGGCAAGTGGCTTCTTTCCTCATCTGTAAGGTCCCTGCCAGCCTTAAGGTTTTGTGCTGGAGCAGCTCAACCTGTTTGAACAGAGTGCCCTCTCCTCATTTTAGCAATGATGATCCCTCCTTCCCTACTCCTTACTAGTGGGTTTGATGATCATTCAGGAGGAGGTATGGGAAAGCCCTCAGAGAGCTGTAAAGGGCATATGAATTAATGAATTATCATTGGCACAAGTTGGATGGGTCATGGTGCTAGCCTCAATGCATATTTTCTTACTCTATTCCCACCTCCCATTATGGATGGAGGAAATTCTTAACATTCTAGAACATTCACCAACCCAGTTTTATCTTATCTGCTTGGGGCTCCACCCTACCTGGAACCAGGACTCCTGGCAGGGTATAGGTTAAAAGATGGAAAGCCTCAAAAAAGAGGGAGGAGCTGTTTTCTGTATCTCCTCCAGATCCAAGGAGATGAGGGAAGTCTAGAATAAAGCCAGGCTGCTCCTGAAATTCAGAGATAGAAGGAAAACCCCATCCTCTGAAGGAAAGGGAAGGAGAAGCTGAGGAAGCTCTGGTTTGTTTGCTGCTAGATTTGGGGTGGGCACAGCTGTTCTCTCCATGAACCTCTCTGTAGGGCATGGAGTGGCAGACTGGGGTGGGTGGTGTGCTCTCTCTAGTGTCTGGAAATGAATAGAGGCAGAAATGGTTCCTCTCCTGTAAATGGGGAGGGGGAAGGTTAGATTAGTAGTAAGGACTGGCTGTATCCGATGAGGAAGATCCTTGGGGCAGTCCAAGGAGGGGGCAGTCCGGTCTTGGGGTGGCCTGATCACGTGGTCCAGTTGAGGAGGCTAGGTGGCTCTTTGGGCTTCATCCTCAGGGAGACCAGGCTGGGAGACTTGTAGTCACCATCAGGGGCTGTTTCAAAGCTGTGGCCTCCTAGAGCTGGGGAGAATCCATGGATGGAGTAGATGCCTGGGGGAGGTCCTGGGGAAGCTGGCACACCCATAAAGCCAGCCACATTGCTGTGGGAATGGGAGTATGGTGATGTGCATGGGGATGGAATCCCCTCTGGTGACATCAGACAGGGGCCTCCCGGGCTCCCCGACCCTGGGCTGGGCCACAGGTTGCTCTGCAGCTGAAATGAGAAACAGGGGGTACGTTAGCTTTTCAGGTCAATGCCCATGCACATACTAGGGCACTCATTAGCTCCTTGAAGGGCAAGGCAGTGTGTGCCAGGATTTGGAGACATCCTCGCCTCTTCTCACATCCTCATTCCATGCCACTCACTCCCCACTACCTGGGGGACCCCCACAGGGATGTTCAGGGAGAACCCTGATAATGGCCGGACATTCGTCTCTGATGGGGTCCTCCAGGAGTATCTGGTCCAAGTTCTTCATCTTACAGGTAAGAAACTAAGGTCACACACTAGTTCGTAGTAGATGCCATCTGTCTCTTCCGACTCTCAGATCAGTGCCCTTTTCCCCATCACCCTCACCATCACCAAGCTACTGGCCAACCCTAGAGATGACCAGGCAGCAGGCAGAGTATCTGAGGGTGTTTATCCCCTTCTCTACAATAATAGAAATGCATACTTCATGGTTTACAAAGCAAGGGTCAACCATTGCTCCTTCCTCCCCCAAAAGCTGTGAAGTGAGTAGAACAAATCTTTTGTAGACAAGAGAAAAGTGTCTGGAGTGAATCCAGAGCTAGCCTTGGAGTTAGGGAGTCTTGAGTTCCAACTCTGAGTCTGACACTTGTTACTTTGTGGGAGGGTTCAAAAACCTAACCTTTCAAGGACTCACCAAATCGCTTACCTTCTGCTAAGTATCAGTTCCAAGACAAAAAAATAAATAAATAAAGTGGGAAGGACTAGGCAGTTGGGGTTAAGTGACTTGCCCAGGGTTACACAGCTAGGACATATCTGAGGTGAGATTTGAATCCAGCATCTCATGACTCCAGGTCTGGTGTTCTATCCACTGAGCCACCTAGGATTTTATTTTAAAGCTCCTATATCCTTCTGGCTGATTCTTTTAGGTGATATTGCACAAGGGAGATATGAAAGAAGCAACAATGATTGGCTAAGAGTGCATTAGGGCAGTGGAATTGCTAAAGGAATTTTTTTCTGCTCTCCAAATTGGCTAGGGAGGTGTTCTAGGGCACCTTTTCTTTCAGGGGCCACGAGAGAAACCTACCTTCTCTCTCCCACCCCCCACCCCAATGGCATGGATGGAGCCTAGAAGAATATGATGGTTTTCTAGACTTTACATAAGAAGTAGTCTGAAACCTTGGATGCCCCTCAGCCTAGGAATAGAGAGGTGATTCTCAAAATACATTTATGCCTGTCCAATGCCCTTACCCCATATGCTATTTCTTAATTTACCCATTATGCTCTATTCCACACCAAATCAAGCCCAGACAACAGTGTTCTGGAGAATGTGAAAGCAAAATGGGGTGAAGTGGGGCTCCACTAGAGGGAAGAAGACACAATGCTGGAATTGAATTAGGAAGGGGCTCTGGGCAAGTTTCTCAATCTCTCTGAGCCTCAGTTTCCTCTTCTGCAAAAAGCGTAGTATATGTATCAAACAAGGAAAAAAGGTCCCCTCTACCACATACCTGAGAAGTGGTCTCTCAGCCTCTTCTTGCAAAACTCCACTAAGGCAAGTGGGAGGAACCCATCCTGCTATCTCCCAGGCTGCCTGATCTACTTTTGGACAGCTCTAATTGTCAGGGAGTTTTACCCCTGTAGCTGCCTCTCCAACTTCCATTGGTTGTTGCTGGTTTTACCCTCTGGGCCAGACAGAACAAGCATAATCAATCCCCTCTTCATAAACCAATCCTTCTAATACCTGAAGGCAGCTATCATGTTCTGTCCTCCACTCTACCCATCTCCAAACTTCTCTTCTTTAGGCTGTAAGCATTTCCAGATCTTTTGATCAAAAAAGCTATAAAGGGGATAGCTAGGTGGCTTGGTGTCACAAGGTCCTGGGTTCAAATATGGCTTCAGATACTTCCTAGCTGTGTGATCTTGGACAAGTCACTTAACTCCTATTGCCTAGCCCTTGCCAAGCCCATCTGCTTTGGAACTTATGCTCACTACCAATACTAAGAAAGAAGGTAAGGGTTGAAAAAAAAAGCTGCAAAGCCTGGAGGAGTTCTCTCCCATCCTTTCCCCCCTACCATCATCAGAAGATGGAGCTGCCCAACACAGGAGGGGAAAAAGAGCCCCAGAATTTCTTCTCCTTCAGGCCTAAGACTAAGGGTGAGCTGGATAGCCTCTGAGAGCCTAGCCCACAGGGAAAGGATGTTTGTTATATCACTCCTTATAAATTTATAAATATCAGTTATTTCAATGCTAGAGAATTCCATCATCTCTGGAATATATCTGTCCATTTTCTACCACATGTATATATGGAGCTGTTCATTTTGTGTCTCCATATTATGATGAAGGCTCAAAGTCTCCAGTGGCTAGTAATGCACAAAGGAAGGAGTCCATTTAAAAAGTTTGCCTAGGGTTCCTTGTTCCTGTTTCTCTTTACTATCATTTCTTCTTGTTTTATTTTTTAATTATTTAAACTATTTTTTTCCTGGTTGGCAGAAAAGCTCTGACTTGACCTTCCCCTCTTCCCTTTTTCTATCTCCTCCCTCTTCTTGGTACTCAATTACAGGGGACATTCTGGCACACATCCCCAGTGGAAGTACTGAAATCTTAGGGGAGGTCCCTAAGATCCCAACTCCCAGTGGAGGGAGGGAGGTTTGACTGGCAGGAGACAGGGCTATAGTATATCCTGGGGTGGTCAAGAGCTCTCTCTGCCCACCACCTTACCTGGGGGTAGCTGTCTGTCCTGGGCAGCACTGAAATGTCATAGGTGGCTGTGAAGGGATTCCTCACCTCCTGGATCTTCCCATATCGCTCCCGTTTCCTCCACTTGGCTCTTCGGTTCTGGAACCAGACCTTTGAGAGGAGGGAGAGGAAGGATGGGAAAGTGCCTTGGTGAGGCAGCCACTTAGGAAGGGGTTATGGGCTCCTTGGGATCCCAGAGCCAGCTCTGAAGGGTGGAGAGCTCATTAGGCAAAGGACCAGAATAAGAACCTTCAGAGAGGACAGAGTGGGAGATGCTGCTTTGGGCTACAGGGGCTAATAAATCTCCAAACCACTCACAACCATGTGAGTAAGGGGATGGGACCTGGGAGAGGTCCAATATGGTCCCCAAACCAAGAGGAAAGGTTTTACTGGCCTCCTTCAGAACTGACTCATTCTTCTAGATATTTCTCCAGGCTTGCCTGCCCTTGGTGTGAAGATTGCCAACCCCTCTGTGTTGGTGTGTGTGTGTGTGTGTGTGTGTGTGGTGTGTGTGTGTGCAGGGGCTGTACCTACAATTGTGTCTGTGATGTGTACCTAGGTACATCCATGTACATGTCTGTGTGCATTTGTGTAGCTGAATGTTTTGTGAATACCATTTCCTCTCTGATCAGGAAGGAAGGATCATCAATATAGAACACTCAAGGATGTTAGACGTCTTTTAGTCCAACTCCCTCATCTTACATGAGGAACAGAAGGCCAAGGGAAATTAAATGGTTTGCCCAAGAGTGTACATACCAAGTAGTACACAGTGGAACCAGAATTCAAAATTAGGTCCCCTGATTCCAAATTCAGTAGAATCTGGGACTGTGTGAAAAGGCATGTAGAATTCCTCTCCGCGTACTTGGAGGGTAGTTGTGTGGATACTCCACTTGGGTAGCATGAATGGCATGCATGTTAATTCAGAAATATTGAGTAACCACTGTGTGCCCACCCTCAACAAACCAACAAAAAAAACACCCTATAATAACAGAAGGAGTTTATAATCTAGTTAGAAGAGAAGAAAAGGTAAATATTTGTGTATGGGGGCCAAGCCAACATTCTACATCCTGAAATGAAATCCCAGCCCTATTTTACTCTGCCAGGGCTGAGGCTCCCACTCAAATCTGGGGAAGTAAAATGGGGACAATCGGGTGTGGTTGTTGCTGGAGAAGGAAAAAGGAACAATTAGTCTGTGCCCTGTCCCTGGGGAAACACAAGTGGAACAGACACCAGGGCAACAGAGAACCCAATACATCCCTGGGAGCAAGAGAATGGTGAGGCAACTATTGTCATGTCCCTGAACACTCTGGGTTCCCTTTCTCATGACTCCCCTCCCAGACCTGGCAGCATTATGAGAAATGATTCACAAACTGGTTCTTTGCCTTGTCCACCATCACCTATTCCCACTTCAGGGGCAATGACTTGTGTAAATGTGTGTAATTTTGATTACTCAGTTCCAGGGGGCTAGAATTATAATCCTGAATGAAGAAAAGGATACCTCTACTAGGAAGTAGGTATTTTCTGTCTACTGGGTTGCATAGTGGATAGAGCACTGGACTCAGGAGTCAAGAAGCTTTAAGTTAAAATAATTTCCCAGTTATAATTAGCAAGTGATCCTCTGCAAGAAACTTAACCTCCCTCAGCCTCAATTTCCTCCTCTGAAAAATGGGGATAATAATAGCATCTAACTTAAACTGCTATGTAAATTTTAGCTATCATTAATACTGAAAGATTCCTAAAGAACTGAGAAACTCCAGTGAACATTCCTTCAAGGCAATAGAAAGTACTGGACCCAGAATCAAATTCAACCTCTGAGGCTTGCCATCTCTATGAACTTGATCAAATGACTAAACTTCCCCGAATTTCAGTTTCCTTCTCTGTAAAATGAAGGGATTCGACTAGATATCCTCGGTGGTTCCTTCTAGCCCTAAATCTGTGATCCTATTTGAGAGGCTGAGGAAAAGGAATGGGAGTGGGGGAAAGGAATGTCTTCATCTGTCTCTGCATAGCTAGAACAGGAAAAAATAGTTGCTTTGTGACCATGTTCTTGGGCACCAGCTGAGAGCTCCCCAGGGCTCCAGGTTCTGAAGCTGTTTTTATCTTTGGTTCTCTCACACCAAGGGCCATAGAACACTGGGGGGTCCTGCCTGATGGCGTTGGATCTTGGCTGACCCACAATGCAAGGGCTGGGCTTTGGGAGGTACTGGGGCAGTGGGATGTGCCAGGGTACCTCAGGAAGGACACAGCAGCCCAGAGGCACATGCTCA
Organism: Monodelphis domestica; assembly: GCF_027887165.1. NCBI lineage: Eukaryota > Metazoa > Chordata > Mammalia > Didelphimorphia > Didelphidae > Monodelphis > Monodelphis domestica. Next base: position 479,459,057 of record NC_077228.1, read on the forward strand.
GGGGTCTCCCTCCTTCCTCTCTGAGTCCTATCACTATCCACTACTCCTAGAGGCAGCAAGAACTCACAGATGGCCCAAACCTGCCCAAACTTATTCCTCTTGCTTCTGCCCTCCTTCCCTGGAAGCAATTCCTCTTCTCTCAGATCATCCCCTCATCCTCAAGTTCAAAGCAATCTTCCAGCCATGGGCTCTCTCCCTCTGTCTCTGTCTCTGTCTCTGTCTCTGTCTCTGTCTGTCTCTGTCTCTCTCTCAGGAGGATCTGGCAGTGGTTTTGTGTCAAATATGGGCTTTGCCCTTCTTTTTAATGTAGAATTGGGTTCCTGACCAGTCCCAGGTGATAGCTACCTCTATGGACAAGATGTGCCTTGGTAGCCTTTGGGATGTCAGCCCTTATTCATTCCCAGTCTAAGGCTCCACTCTCCCTCATTCTCCAACTCCTCCCCTTTTCCAGATCTTGAGCATGGGATTCTTACTTCCTCCCAGTGCATAGGTAGCTGCCATAGGCTCTAGAGCCCTATCCAAAAAGCTGGACCTCTGGCTGAGTCTCCGGGAGTGAGGGAGACGAGACACAGGTCAGCCAGACATGATATGCTCGAGTCCTTGCAAGAATCAAGAAGCCAATGAGAGTGATAATGGAAGATTCTCCTGTTCCTGGGGACCCTACTAGTCCGTGTAATTACTTCTAGGGTGGTGAACCCCTTTTTATCCTGCCCTTTTCCTCCCCCACCAAACAGCCAAGCTTCTCAGTTTAGGGACTTGAGTATGTATCCACAGCCCAGTTAGGGAAATCCCCTAGAAGGTTTTCCTTTGGATGGCCATGTCCCAGAGATGTCATCCATACCTTTGTGGTTTCCCTTTGGCCCAGTTCTGATCTCCACACCTCTGAATCTCCCCTCTCCTGCTAAGTAAAGTTAAGGGATTCCAAGCAGTCTGTGATAGGAAAATGGGTGAGTTGAGCCTCCAGGGGTCCCCCTCACCTGTACCCGGGCCTCAGTCAGGTCGGTCCTGAGGGCCAGCTGTTCTCTTGCATACACATCAGGGTAATGGGTCTTCTGGAAAACCTTCTCTAACTCTTCTAGCTGGAAGGTGCTGAATGTAGTTCGATTCCTCCGTTTCTTGTTTTTGCTTTTGGGCAATTCCATTGAGTCAGTGAGCTGGGGGCTTAGAGGTCCCCGAAGCCTGGCCAAACAAGGTGCTGGGGAGCCTGTCAGCTCTGAGGGGCTCTCCAAGGGGCCTCCTGGACAGTCTAGAGGCAGTGGGGGGAAGCTGGCGACTTTGGAGACCTTTTCTTCTGCTGTAATGGAAAACACAAAAGGGAGGGATGGAAAGGGGACTCTGGGGTTTTGTGGGTGGAATGGGGTGGGGGGTGGGGAGGAATATTGACGTCTCTTGACTCCACCTCCCTCCCTCTCCTCCCTTTCTTTTCCAGGCAACCATCTTCAGTAGGCGCCTGGCATTCTGGAGGGCTGCCTGTGGAGGGGGCCCTGGGGGAGCCATGTGCTATGTGGTCTGGGCAAGAGTAAAACAGGCCAGAGGGGGCAGGTTTTAGAGGGTCTGGAAGTCTGGAGGAGGGGCAATGAGATGTGCTTAAAGGAAATGTTCTATTCTGATGTTATGGGGGACAGGAGTTGGTGAACCAAAGAGGTGGTCAATAAGTCCAGCTCCCCTCTTCTGCTAGAAGTCAAATCTGATTCGCATCTATCTTCTTGACCATCCTCTGGCATCCATTTCTCTTTATGACCAAGTACACTAAAAAAACCCTAGGTACAAACTCTGAACCCCAAATCTCAGGATTAACCCAACATCTCAAGCAAAACCAGAAAATTCTGCCTTAAGGGATGGTTTCCTTTCTATTCCCATCCCTATTCCTAGATCTTGACTTTATTGGCTAAATTCAAAACTGGGGTTCTCTTCACTGCAATCCAGTTCAAAAGAAATGGGGGCCTTGGAGGAAGAGGAAAAGATCCAAAGAAGAAGATTCCAGGCTCTGCAGGGTCTCCGAATGCCTCCAGATCTCCTGATGGGCCTATCATAGAAAGGAAGTCATGAGCATACAGGAAATGTTGGAGGTCATGATAAGACCAACCAACAGTAAGGGGGTAAGTGGAACATGAAAGGGGCACAGTCGGGGACAAACTGAGGAATGATGGCAAAATCTTTCCCTTTCCAGTCCCATTCCCTTCTCCCTCCTGTCTCCTTAGCTGGTCCAGCCTCTCCCTCACAGCCCAACAATTAATGAACAAGGGGTAATCCATTTGCAGGCTGGGAACTGTTCCCAGCAGCCTTACTCTGACATGTTAACTCCCTCTTTCAGGGAGCACTTGTGGAGATCCACCAAGTCCTGAGAATGGTGAAAAATAGGTCACAGTCATCTCCTCCACCCACTTCCATGGACATCAGGCCCCCAGCAGTACCCCATAAAATTCCCCTCTTGGCTGTCCCAAGAGAGCTATAGGAATAATGTACCATTCTCTTATTCTCACATCCCCCTTCCCTACCACTGGCCCCATTCCCAGCTGGAGCCCATCCCCATCCCCCTCTGAGGTCCAGTGGAGAGAGGCAGTTTCCTGGGAATTTTGGTGACAAGATCACATGACCAGCTTCAGGCTAGGGAAGCTGGGGAAGGCTCTAGGTGGAACTATCAGATTTTCCATTTCCTAGTTTCTTGTACCCTCTTCCCCTGATAGAACCATCATGTAGGCAAACCAAGGCACTTTTTATTTTTGAACATTAACAAACAAAATCTTCTTTCCGGGCAATCAGGAATTTGCCTGGTGAACTGGAGAGGGATTTGTATGTGTGTGATTAGGGGGGGTTAGGGAATGGGGAAGGTAGGGGGTCTAGCACTGGCCTGGAGGGCCCAAATTTCAGACTAAAGATCTCACATCTAGGGACAAGTGTCGAAACCTATTGTGGGGAGGTCTGGATTAGCAGGACACTAAGGTTTCCCAGGCATAAGAACTTCATTAACAACCAGGGAATAGGCACAGAAGGGACAATGGCTTGGAAATACATCTCCAGTTCCTGGGGAAAACACATAGACACCATTGTTTGGAGACCGATTGGAAAAGAGAACTTAGTGGGATAGGTGACTCTGGTTCAAGGAAAGTGTCTATTTGGAGATCCATCAGGACCTCCAGTTCCAGAAGGATCCTGGTCTTTAGAAGGTGACTAGAGGGGATCCAGGGTTCAGCTTGGGGGAAGTCTGCAGCATGGTGAAATGTACTCTATGTGTGTTTGGGGTGGAGGGAAGGGGAAGGTTGAAAGAAAGAGTGTTTGCCCTTGAAATAGAGGCCCCAGGGATGGTACCTGGCCAGTCCCAGGCTCTCACTGCCTCAGGTGCTTATTCTTTCTATATGCCCTTCTCAAGGGACCAAACCTCCTCCCACCTTCCTCCTTCCTCACCTCCCGCACAAGATGTCTTCCTTTGGATTTTCTGGAATGAAATGGCTCAAACACAACACATCTCTGTTTAGCGGTCCTATATAGGATCAGACCACCCATCCCCCTCCTTTCTCTCCCCTTCCCCCCCCCCCACTCCCCAGCTAGTGTTAATTTAAATGAGAACATTGAAAAAAAGAGGTAAGGCCGGCTCTGGGACTTCCCCGCCATAGATGTAGGGAGAAAACAGGGCTCAGGGTAGCAATTCTCAAGGCTTTTCCTCTGGCTATGCAGGACACCAAAGGAAATTCTCTCTCCGGGAGCAGCCAGTGGAGGAAGACGGGGTGCAACCCTGACGTAAAGGACCCAAAGGAGAGAAATAGGGACCCCCCAAAATGAAAGAACATGTAAAAAAAGTAGTTCAAGTCTATGCATAAGAAGAGACAACTTTTTGCCATACAGTGGAAATGCAAAGTGTGTGAGCAGGAAAACATAGGGGGAGGAGGCCGGTGGAGATATGAAGAAAGCCTTGGAGGGATGCAAGCACAGTCACGACATCTGAATTCTGTCCTTTACCCATCCTACCTCTCGGCAATGTTCCTCCTGAAGCTTAAACCTCTACACCCTCTCTTTGTGCCTCGGTTTCCCCCAAACGCTAACTCTAGACCTGTCTCTCTTTCAGAAGAAACTTTAATACATTTGTCTTCCCGTTCAGCACTGATAGTGGGGTTTCGAGGGTGGACGTTGCAAAGCCGCAGATATAGCCTTGTTGTTAGGTCGCAAAAGTCCTAACAATTTTTGGCAAGTTGAATAAACTTCAAGAAATAGTGGGCCCCCTCTCCTTGGAGGTATTGAAGTAAAAGCTCGATAGCTCGATAGCCCCTAGCCCGGAGGACGCAGAGGGAATACTTGGGTGGCAGCACTTCCGAGGTCTCCCGCAGACCCCGGGATTCTGATTCTGGTGGCTCTCTTCTGGACTATATCCACGCTTCTGAACCTCTACTATAGGAGAGAGCATGCGGAGAGTAACCAGACGCGAACGGGAAAGGGGCGAAGCGGCCCGCCGTGGAGGGGAATTCGGGGGGTACAGAGGCGGTGGGGCGAGCATCTCAGATAGGGACTGAGGAGCGGAGCACAAGGCCAGCGAGGGTCCGTTAGAAAGGGGGAGCACATGTCCTGTGCCAGAGGGGAAGTGACAGAGCATTGGGGCTCAAGGACGGCGAACAGAGAATGCGGTGTGAACGTGTGTTGGGGAAGGTGGTAGTGTCCTGTGGCGCACGTTTACGAAGGAGAGGACGCAGATCTGGGACTGACCGAGCGGGTTGGTTGTCTTTAATCCCTCGGAAGGGCCGGGGCCTCTATCGCTCTCTTCTTTCCCTCCGCCACGCCTGTGCTGCCCCTGCGGAGGGGGTTCTCTTCCCGGTAGCTTTTTTCACTTCGTCCTCTGCGTTGCAACCTCTTTCCATTCAACCCCAAATGGGGACTATGATCTTAGCGCAGGGGCGCTTGGAGGAGGTGGCCTGGGCCTGGGGTCCTGCCTGGAAGGGAAGATGTTTAGTGGGGAACGAGGGAGGAGAGCCAAATCAAGGTCTTCCTAGAGCAGACTCCAGGGGTGCCACCAGCTTTGATTGAGGGGGAAAAAATTACATTTTCATTTTCATTAACCTCTAAGTAAAAATGAGCATTTCCTTCCATAATTTTAAAATGATATTCTGGGAAAGGGATCTACAACAAAAGTAGGCTCGCATTCCTTGCTCTCAGGGGTGACTCAGGTCCCCAGGGTTGGGCCAGCATTTTAAACCACTCACCGGGTCAAGCTGGGACGGAGAACAAGCTGAATGTTTACAGATCAATCTCCTTTGGTCCAGAATTCAGCTGCGAGTCTTGCCCACAGTGTTTTGGGGGGTCTGACCAAAGCGGCAAAATGGTTCCTACCCCAGCTTCATTCCCTCTTTGGTTCCCAAACTAGTTCCACAAAGAAATCAAAGTTCTCTCAAGCCTCCTCCTTCAGAGAGATCGGAGACCTGGAGGGAAGCAGAGCCAGAAGTAGAACTCAAGCTGGACCAAAGAGGAAAACCCACCCAGGAACCGGAGAAGCTGAAAGAACCAGCCGCCCGCGGAGGAAGAGGGGAGCGGAGGCATTTTTCTGGCAAAATTTACCGGATTTGTAAAGACACCCATCGGGCCAGATGGGGAGCAGCTGCACAATTACTGGTCTGAACGGGAAATATTTCGAGCCCATTATTAAAAGGCTCGGGAAATGAGGTGGCGTTCCCCATCTCTTTCTACCACCCTGGCAAATGGGCTGGGCCTCCAGAACTGCCGCCGTCGCTCTCTCGGGGTGGTCACTGGGCATCTGATCTAGGGACTAGCCCCTTGCCTCCCTCTCTTGAGGGGTCCCTGCTCCTGTCACCAGACTGAACCTCGGAAAAGGAGACCGCTTACGGGGCATCTCGTGACTGACCAAGGCCATCCATGCTTCTAACTAACTCTTTACACAATTTTATCCTTCCCTTTTCCATCTTTCTTTGGTGTGTTTCTTTCTTCCTCTCTTCCTTACACATTAAGTCCAATCAATTGTTTTCTTTCCTCTCTGACTCTTTTCTTTCGTTTTTTTCATCCTTCTTCTCTTTCCATCCCCATCTCAGCTTCTCAATTCATCTTTCTTTCGTTCTCTAATTATCTCCTCCTCCCTTTTCCCGTTTCTTTCGTTCTCTCGTTTCTTTTTTCCTTCCTCTCCCGTTTTGTTACTTTTCCTTCGGTTCCAACTGTTTTATCTTTATTTTATTTTCTCTATTGCTTTCCTTTCATTTTATCTTCCTTCTTCCGTGTCTTGCTTTAAAAAAAAAAAAGACTTTTTTTTTTTGGCCAACATTCTCGGCATTCTCTGCGCCCCGCTATCTTTCTTCTGCTTGTTCTAATTTTCGTTTTTGCTTACTCTCCCAATCTCCTCCCATCCTCGCTATTTACCCATTGGTTTTTCCACCCTTTCCTTTTCTTCTTTTCGTCCTGTTCTTGGAGTTCAGGTCCCTGAGATGATCGGGTGTTGTCCGTGGCTACAGAACCCTTCCCTCCTTTCCCTGGCCCTTCGTTAGCCTGGCATTACCCACTTACAGCGTAAGAGAGTTCCCCAGACCGGAGCACTTCGAGAATGCTGAACAGCGAGGCCAAATAGGCAGCCCTATTAAGGAAGGGGAAAGGTGTAAAGAAGGGCAGGGGGATTCCTGGGTCCTCCAGGCCCTCCTCTCTGCTGTGCCAGACCAGGTTTTGCCACCTCGTGGGGTTGTTGTACCTGTTCCATTTCTCCTGTTTACAGAGCAAGCGGCCCCCTCAGTCTGCCGGGGATCTGAGGAGCCAGGCCAACTGCTTCTCATTAAATCTCAACTGTGGTTTTTATCAGGAGAGCCACTTTCAAAGAACGCAGACATGAAGGACCGAAGAGTCAATCATTTCCTACAGCTGACCCCCACCTCCCCACCCCCCTGCTTCTTCTCTCCTGCGCCCAGCTCAAGTCGGGGAAAGGAAGCAAGGACCAAGGCGAGGCGATTGTCTTGAGTTGGATGGCCGGTCTGCCGGGACCTCCGTAGAACTGGGAGCTGGCTCAAGACTCTTCGGGCACCTCACGCTATAGGGGACACAGGCTCCAGAGGATGAGGAGGCTCTCCGAGGGTTATTCTGTCCCCTCCGCTCTTAGCGGTAAGACCCAGGCCTCCTTCACTTCCTCAGCAAAGCACAAAAAGACAGACGTTATCCAAAATAGTCTGCGGAGATCTGAAGTGCAGAGAAGAGCCCAACAGGAGTACAGTGAAGGTCAGGGCCTTCCGGGAGTTCAGGACTCAGCTCAAGGGTTGTTTGGGTCAGTTTTCCCTGGGCCAGAGGTCATAGAGCTGGAAGTTTTGCCTCCAGAGGACACCGCGGGTGTTTGATTGCTGTGTGTTGTGCTCTGCTCTCCTGAGATCTGACCCGTGAGGTTGGGATCAATCGCCTTATCGGCGGCAAGAAAGTGCCAGGTTCCCCGGAATAACGGAAAAGTCATTCGAAAACCCAGGCCCTGGGCATATCCTAAGGAGGAACCGGAATCCCTCTATCCGATTTGGGAAGCCCCAGCCCGGGACCTAGATTGAAAGGCTGAAAATAGAAAGAGCAAGACTAACTCTAACCTTGGGCGAACCCGAGTTTGAATAATGAAAACATGAAGGATGATCGAATGAACGGCTGGACAATCGGCCAAAGGAAGCCAACTCCTTGTCACTGCTGGTCTAGTGAGACAGGCCCTTCGGATGCTGACCTGGGGAAATCAAGGCTGAGTGGAGAAGGGAGCCGAGGACCGGCCTGCCCCCAGCTAAGGGAAGACTGTGGGGGAAAGCTGCAGCTGAGAACTAGAGGAGAGACCAGACCTATAAGCCTTGCTCTCTTCGGTCCGGGTCATCTCGCGCCAGGCTGGGCTGGGCTGGAATGGTCAGGGTCAGTCAAGTCCAGAGATCTTGGGCGCCTTTCACTCCTCTCCCCCTAAACCGAGTTTGTCTCACTCAGTTGGCCCGCCACAATCAGCCCTTCGGTCTCTTTTCACCGCGACAGCCTCACCAATTTCCCAGTCTTCATCCCCAAAGTTCTCCGCCAGACCCCTGGCAGCGGATTTCGGTTCCCTGGCCCGATTTTCTCCGACCCAGGTTCCGACGGCCGCTGAGGGCAAAGGCACGAGAACAAAGGCCTTCGGGTGCCTTTGAAATCGGAACCTGACCAGGGAGAAAGTGTGGGTGATCTCTGGGGTTGAGGAGAGAAAGAAAAGGAAGGGAGGCCCAGGCGAAGAGGGACCCCGTGGAGTCCCCAGAATCCTCGCTGCCGCAAGAGGCTACAGAACTTAGCCCAACGACTCCGCGTCAGTGTGTCGGTCCCCCGCCCGCCCGTAGCCTCCCATCAGCGTTACCTTCCGCAGGGGCCTCGTAAAAGCGCCTGCCGTTGAGGGTCGGCCCAGGCCCGGGCTCCTGCAGGTACTTGGCGGGGGGCTTGGCCGCCTCCGGGGAATAGGGCTCCAGGGTTCCGCAGGCCGTCGCGTAGCGAGCAATCCGAGAGCCAGGGAGCGGAGCGGGGTGCAGGTGAGGAGAGGGTCCCGGTGGTTTGTCGGCCGCCGCCGGGTAAGCGCCGGGCCCTGAGCCATAAGGAAGGCAGCGCTCGGGCTCCATGCAGGCCTCCGGGGTCCCGGGCCTGGGACCCGGGAGCTTGTGCACGTACTCGGGACCGGCTGCCAGACCGGCCGGCTCTGGGGCTCGAGCTGCCCTCGCGGGTTGTGCGCGCCAAGGGGGGAGGGACCTGGGAACTGGGCCCCGGAGCCCCCGAGAGCGGCGCGCGCCGCGGGGGGCGGGGGGCGAGGGGGAGGGGGGGCAGTGTTCCTCCTGACTTAATCCACTAACTATCCACGTCACGTGCGGCGGTGCCCCGCGCGGGGATTAACCCCTCGGAGACCGGATGCACCCCGCCCGGGCCACCCTGTACCCAGTTCTCCGAGGTGAGCGCAGCTTCAGGGCGGAGTGGGGGAAGGACTGGACGACTTTTGCCCGGGTCCTACGTGCACCGGGAAGCCGAGTATGGGATAGAGCGTGTGCGCTCGGCCGGGGAAGGGATCCTCTTTTCTTCTGCCCCATCCCCGCCCCTAGTCTCTAAGACCGGGACAGCGCCCTTGGCCCGAGAGCCTTTCGAAAGTCCTAGCCCGGGGCACCCCGAGAGAACTAGGCGTTCTGCTTGCTACAATTCTCATCTTCCCGAAGAGCCGGCCTCGGGTTCTCTGGGACACTCGGAGAAGAAAACATGGGATAGCAGAAGAGCCCAGGCCATCCCTTCTCCTCCACAGACCCCCAGACCCCTGAGCAAGTGAGCGCTACTGTGCAAGGGCAACCCCGCTTGAATCCTCAAGGCTCCAGTAGTATTTACAGCCTAGCGAAAAGGTCGAGAGCTGAGGGTATTCTGGGAATGCCACCTCTTTGGACTAAATATGGACAGCATTGATGGCTGGGGCTAAGTAAAGGGCACTAGATTGGGGGTTCAGAGAACCTAGCTTTGACCCAGATATCCCTATTTCCTGCCTTGTGACCTAGAAGCTAGACCTCCATCTTCTTTGAGCCTCAGTTTCTGCATGGATTAACTGAGAATGGGGTGTAGATGATGGCTAAGTTTCCTTGCAATGCTAAAGTGATCCTTGGAACAGGTGGAGTGGCTGAGCTCAGCTATTTCTCTGCTAGGGGAGCAAAGCCACTCACTGGGGAGCCTACAAAGTCTGGAACATGCTTATTCCTTAAGAAAAGGTCCTTGCAAGAATGTTGGGCTGGGTTGTCTACAACAACCAGACATCTTCCCTTGCTTTTAGAAGAGGGTTAAGGGTAAGTGTAAGCTTACTCTAACAAAACAAGCTCTTCCCTTGATTAGATGGCCTTGACTTCATACTAAGAATTAAGTGGGAGAATCTGGAAGTGGTTTTGGTTCTTCAGAGGAAGAAAATCATGAATAACCAGGGCAACTGTGCAGAAGTCTCCTATGGAGCAATGACTTTATTACTCCATTCCCCTGAGACCTAGCTTAAGGCTGACTGGTTCTAGATTCAAGGCCTCCAAAGATTAAAGGAAAAATGATGGAGAAAGATGGATATTGTTTATATTTCAGTTTAATACTAATTTCTTAAAGGAATTCAAGTGTTTGCCTAGTGCGAACACCTCCTTCTTCCGCTGTGGGCTTAAAGGGGGTTTCTTGGCTGTCTTCAGCCAGGGCTGGGCAGTAAATCAAGACCAAACGGGAACCAGAAGCCCCTAGCCTCAATCTGAGTCATTTAGCCATTATTAAACAGACTTTGTGATTTCTCTGAAGCCTTATTGGTTTAAACACCAGGTTAGAGGCATGATCATCATGAGAGCCCTTACATGGCAGAATAGCAGAGCCATACTTAGAATTGTGGCTTACCTGGCAGAGTCAGGCAGTTAGTGAGCATTATTATAAATATTATAATAATGTTATAAAATATTAAGCATCTAGTGAGCTTTGGGCACTGTGCTAAGTACTAGAAATACAAAGAAAAGGAAAAGACCCTGCTCTCAAGGAATTCATGGTCTAAAGGGAGAGACAATAGGAAAAAATAATGTACAAAAGACAGAGGATAAAATGGAGATAATGAACAGAAGGAAGTCATTCATATTAAGGGGAATCAGGAATAAACACAGATGAAGAGGCATGGGAGATAGTCAGTGAAAATGCCCCAGGTCCTGAGATAGAGTGTCTTATGCAATGAATAGCAAGGAAGTCAGTGTCACTGAAAGGAGATGAATAAGGTGTAAGAACGTTGGAAGTTAGCAAGGGGCCAGATTGTGAAAGGCTCTGAATGCCAAAATATTTCATATTTGGTCCTGGAGGCAATAGAGAGCCACTGGAGTTGATTGAATGTGGTTAGATCTGCAGGTTAGGAAGGACAATTTGACAGCTGAGTCAGGGATGGACTGGAATGGAGACTTGAGTCAGAGACTAACTTTAGGACAATGTGATAATCCAGGGGTGAGGTGCCTGCCCCAGGGGGGTGGCAATGCCAGAGGAGAAAAGGAGAGTATATACCAGAAATGGGGGCAGACTATTTGTTTTTTAGATTTTCTTTAATTGGTTAGAGTATTTATCCAGGATTACAAAAATCATGTTCTTTTCCTCCCTTCCCTCCAGCCCCCTCCCATAGCCGATGCACAATTACACTGGGTTTTACATGTATCATTGGTCAAGATTTTAATATTTGGGTTTTTATTTTATTTAATTGATTAGCTTTAATGGGGTAGAATAGATAGGAATGGACAACAAGTTAAATATGGGGGGATCAGAGAGAGAAAAGGATTTAAGATAACACCTAGACTGGGAGCCTAGGTAACCATCAGGATGGTGGACAGCTATTACTTGACAAATAAAAAAGTTCAGGTTCATCAGAATTGGAATGAAAGTTAAATTCTTTCCCTTACTAAAAGAAATTCTCTTTCTGGGGCCTAGGTGATTCTAGATCCTTGAATTCTTCTGGACAACAAGCTTAGATGGATGATTTTGCTATAACTAGGGCTTTGGGCACCTCTTTAACAGAAGTATTTTTGAGTTTACTAAGTCCCTATAAAAAGACAATATGCTCTGGTGGATCGAAAGACTGATTTTGGAGTTAAGAAGATGTGAGTTTCAGTCCTGCCTCTGATACATGCTAGCCATGAGCCCATGAGTGAGACACTTGCTTATTTAGAAAACCCAGGCCAGACTATAAGTGCAAGAGGTTCTGTACCAGTGATGGTGGACCTATGGCATGGCTGCCAAAGATGGCATGCAGAGCCCTCTCTGTGAGCATGCAGCTGCCCTCCCCTTCCCCTCTCCCCCTCTCCACCACACCTGATGACATTTTTTCACACTCCCCCCTCTGCCCAGCAGTCAATGGGAGCATGTACAGGGGGTAAGATGGGAAGCTCACAGGCAACAGAACTGGAGGGGAGCAGAACTCTCAAGCCACTCTCCTCCCCCTTTACACCTGCTGAGGATATTCCTCACTTCATTCTCTCCTCCACCCAGAATTCCAATGGGAGTGCTTCCTACCTCCCATGTGTGGGGTAAAGGGGGGCAGGGCACACCTGGCACTCAGTGTGGGGGAAAGGCATGGCACAAGGTCTGAGGGTGGAGTGGGGGCGGGGCCTGACACTCCCTCTCACTAAGGTTCACCATCACTGTTCAATATCAATGGAATCACAGGCCTGAATAACAACAGAACATCTCTAGGAATGTAGGATTTGAGGCATAAGAGAATGAATCATAGGAAGAATATAAAACAAAGCTCCCACAATTAATCAGATTAAAGTTGAAGAGAAGAGGTTAATTTGCAAACGAAAAATAGCAGAAAACATGCCCATAACTACAATACAGACAATGAGTGTTATAGGACACATAGAGATGGGAACTGAGCACCAGGATTGTTGGGTTTCATTAGCGAATTAACTCTCCAAAACTGACTGGGTACTGGTTTGTTTCCTATCTGGATCTAACATGTTTGTCAAGGAGTGAAGTTTTGGGTTCAGTATTAGCATTCTCTTTTACCCCAGCCCTTCACTCCCCCATGCTGGGCTGTTATTCCTGCTTGAACCTTTGAAATACTAACTTGGGTGGCTGGGCCCAGGATTTGCCATATAAGTGCAGGTTTGAATGATCTTGATCCCATTGTCAGCTCACAACTTCACTCTGCTTGTGTAGATGTGGTTTTCAATAACCAGATTAATAAACTATTTTAAACCAGCTGGTTATGAAACAGCATGAATGGAGAATTTACAAACCCTCTTAAAACTTTCTCCCCCATCTGGCAGACTGAGTAATAAAACATCTCAGGTGTTAGCCACTCCATTTAATTTGGTTTCTTGGCTTAGCAGACACTATGATCCAGCTGCTACTGACCAAGCCATCACAGCTGTGTCCGTGGAGAAGCCAAATGAAGAGGCTGTAAACCACCCAGTGACTGGGAGCTAGGACTCCTGGCTTTTCTTCTTAGCTCTACCACTGACTTTTAGAATGGGGAGGAGTGTAGAAGTGATGGGATTTAGAGCAGAGTGGCCTGAGAGGTCTAGACTTCTTCTATGCCACCTCTCCTCTTCAAGCACTCTGCCTTCAGTTTTCCCTTCTGGAAGAGATTCTAGCCTCCTCCCTGGAAAAATGAACCCTTTTCTACTAAGTGCTTTGAGGTCTGTGAAAAACAGTACTTAAAAAACTAGGTGATTATGATAACTGACATTTATGAAGCACTTTGAAGTTTGCAAAGCACTTTACATTTGATCTCAATAAAAAACCTTTGAGAAAAATGCTCTGTTACACAGATAGGGAAACTGAGTCTAGGGGAGGTTAAGAGACTTGTGGCAAAAGAATGTCTGAAAGGCAGCTAGGTGACTCAGTGGATAGAGAACCAAGACTGGAAATGGAAGGTACTGGGTTCAAATGTGGCAGACACTTCTTAGCTGTATGACTGGGCAAGTCACATAACCCCAAATACCTAGCTTTTAAAATTTTACCTTGAAACAGATATTTAGTATCAATTCTGAGAGAAAAGGTAAAGGGAGAGAGAAACAGGCAGACAGATAGAGACAGAGAAAGGGGGAGAGAAAGAGAGAGAGACAGACAGACAGAGAGAGGGGGAGTAGGGAAAGGGAGAGGGGAAAAGATGGAGACAGAGAGGAGAGAGTCTTTTTTCTTTCTCCTTTCTCAATTCAATTCTATTTAATAAAAGACAGGCTATGCTTATTATTATTGCTAGAAATAGTAATAATGATAGCTAACATTTATTAAGCACTTTACAAATATTTTGTCATTTTATTCTCACAAGAATCCCATGGAAGTAAGTGCTATTATCATCCCTATTTTACAGAAGGTAAACAGAACTTAAGTAACTGGGGCTGAATTTGAACTCAGGTCTTCCTTACTCTAGGTCCAGTGCTCTATCAAAGTCCACTGAACAAAGGGAGTTGACACTGAGAACATTTAGGTCTCAGAGTCAAACAATAGCAAAGGCACTCTACTAAGGAAGAAAATGGGAATTATCTAGACTGTTTGGCTAAATGTTCAAGACTTAGTTCCTCAGCAGTAGGAACTGTCTTTTACCTCTCTTTGTGTGCCCAATGCTTTGCGTAGTGCCTGGAGTGTAGCAGGTGCCTGATCAATGCTTTGCCTTTGCCTATATAGATGTGCCTTTTTTCCCTGCAGGTAAAACAACTAGGGACAGGGCGGAAAATCTCCCAGTACAAATGAAGATGAGAACAGAATCTGGCTCCCGAGGCCCATAATGATGAGACAATAACCCTGAGCTCGATTCCCCCTTATCCTTCACTTCCTCTAATTTGCACCGGATGAAGATACATCCTAGTTCTTTATTCCTTCAGATGTCAAAATATATTGAGGTTGGGAGTATATATGTGAGAGCTGATTGAGTAGAACAAGTAATCCAGTGTTCTCCATTTCTTCAAGTCCTTACTGTATTTCTAAAATCATTTCTGGGAAGGATATACCCAGCCCTATGGGACTAGCTCATGATAAAGGCTTTGGCGGACTTGTTACCAGTGCCTCGTTTAATTTCCACCCATATCTAAACACTGACTTGATCATGGAGATCTCTGACCTTAGAGCCTTGGTACTTGCTTGATACTAACAACCTTTGCCCATCTTCTGCCACCTGTACTGTCATAAGACATCAGGTATGTCCAACTGGCCTGGGGAAGGATGGAACCTTCAGCTCCCATCCTTGTTGTTCAGTCCTGTCTAACTCTTTCTGAGCCCATTTGGAATTTTCTTGGAAGAGATATGAGAGTGGTTTGCCATTTCCTTCCACAGTTCATTTGACAGATGAGGAAACTGAGGCAAACGGAGTTAAGTGACTTGCTCAGGGTCACATAACTAGTTTGAGGTCTTCCTGACTCCATGTCTCCTACTGTACACTAAGCTACCTCAACCTCATTTTACATATAGGGAAACTGTGGCATATTTCTGATCACACACAATCACTCAAGGTAGGATTTGAATCCGCATCTTGATTCCAAGTTTAGCCTACTATCCTTTACTTTTCTTTTTAAACCCTTACCTTCTGACTTACAATTCAAAGCATCAACTAAGTAATGGTCCCAACGTAGAAGAGTGGTAAGGGTGAGGCAACTGAGGCTAAGTGACTTGTCTGGGGTGACATAACCAAGAGATGAGATTTGAACCCAGAACCTCCGATTTCCAGGCCTGACTCTCCATCTCTACTAAGTCACCTAGCTGCTCCCATTCATTATTTTTTAAAGTGTTTCTTCCTCTTTTCCTATCCAAGGGGAGAGTGAGAGGCATCCCATAAAAGATAAACAATTATAGTTGTATCTATCTATCACCTCTGAAAAGAATAACCATTTTACCCCCCAAATTCATGGAAAAACTTTCTTTTTGTCAGCGTCTTTTAATAAAATCATCCATTTTTCTTCCTCATAATAATTCACACTTATAATTTTTTAAAAAAGCTTTTAAAACATCTCTATTTCAAGTATAATATGGTAATTCCAACCCTGGTTTGCCAGTCCCAGCCTCATTCTGCATTTTTTCCCCTGTCTCATTTGTATTTTTACATGATTCATCAGCATTCTTCTCTTTTTTTCCTTTTTCTTTTTTTAAACTCTTACCTTCCATCATGGATTGGTTCCAAGGTAGAAGAGTATAAGGGCTAGGCAATGGGGGTTAAGTGACTTGCCCAGGGTCACACAGCTGGTAAGTGTCTGAGGCCAGACTTGAACCTAGGACCTCCATCTCTAGACCTGGCTCTCAATCCACTGAGCCACCCATCTACCCCCTCTTTCTTTCCTTCTTGATATGATTAAATTCATTCTACTTCTTTTCAAAACCTTCCTTTTGAGAGAAACTAATAAACTTAAAACATTGTCTTTCCCTCCTTCCCACGTGTATTATCATATTAAACATATTTCCCTGTTCACACCTATTGCTCACATAGAGCAAGAAGAATTCATGAAAGAAATAAAGGGAGGAATGGTTTCTTTCAATGTGCATTAGAATTTTAACGAAGTAGTATGGCCCCGTGGCTCTAGAGAAGGAGACTTTGGACTCAGAAAGACTGGAATTGGAGTCTTTCCTCTATCACATGCTACCTGTGTGATCCTGGGCAAGTAACTCTCCCTGCCCCAGTTTACAGAACAATTGCTGGTTGGGACCAGTGGACAGGATTTCAAAATGGGAAATTATGGACTAAATGCAATTTTCATAATGTGGACTAGATCTCTGATTTCACTGAAAAAAGGAACTCCAAGGGGGTAGCTCGGTGGCTGAGTGGATAGTGAAGTCCTGGGTTCAAATCTGATCTCAGACACTTCCTAGATGTCTGACCCATTGCTCTAGCCCTGACTGCTCTTCTACCTTAAACCAATACACAATATCATTTCTCAGATAGAACGTAAGTTTTTTTTTAATTAAAAAACAAAAAGGAACTCTGAATGTGGTAATATTAGAGTGGCACCTCTTAGACTTAGAGAGTGACCTGGTGGTACTGAAATTAAAGTGACTTGACCAAGGTCACACATACATTCTAAAGCTTAACCTCCCTTAGAAGTAGGGAGTCTTAAGTTTGTTATCCCCATTCTACAGATGAAGGAACTGAAATTCAGGAAGGATGAGTCACCTACCCAAGGGTCCCAGAGAGTTAAATATAGAACCCATGTCTCCTAACTGGACAGCCTGACTTTCCAGCTCGAAGGGGCTCTCCTGCCAAAAGTCTTGGTAATCAGGGAATCAAATTGGTTGCCCCTATATGTAACTTGGGGCTCCTGCAAAGCCAAAGCAGTTTGGTTATTTTACTGACTCCATTCAATTCAGACACAGAAATCTTAAATAGATTCTCCTGGGAAATGGAGAAAACTCGAGCAGATTATTTGCCTTTAGGAACATTCCTCTGGGAGGGTCAGGCACAGAAAGGGAAAATAAATCTTCAGATCCGGCTCTTCTACCTCACTCCCAGAAAATAAACTTTGCTCCCTTGGTTAAAGAGGCCACAGTTAGAACTGCCCATGGTTCCAGCAGCCCAAGCAAGGAGGCTCTGTTCTTGGAGGAAGTAGTTTAATGAATAGAACGTCATCCTAGGATCCCGATTCCTCCGGACAGCAAGGTCTCACATAGAAATTCTAAAGCTCAACCACCCTTAGAAGTAGAGTCTGGAGTCCGAGTGGCCCAGCTGGGAAGTCTTTGAAGCCACATTTGAACCCAGGACCTCTCCTCTCTAGATCAGACTCTCAATCCATTGAGTCACCTAGCTGCCCCCCTAATGAGTGTTTGATGTATCTGCAATCTGTTCATGGACTCCTATCAAGTCCTTTGCAACCTCTGCATTTTCTGTGGGACTTAGGAAATCGGGATGAGATACTGAATGAAATATAGGGCTTGGTTTAAGGAAGACTTGAATTTGAATCCTGCCTCATCCATTTACCAGCTGTCCAGCCCATGAGAATCTGGTAATGCCATTTTATTCCTTATTTATATACTTAATTTATAATATATTATATTAATTAATACATTATTCTATTAATTAACAAATTATACAATTTTATTATATAATAAAATAGAAATTATTACATAGTTAATAAAATAAATAAATACAAATATATCCATCTAAACATTTCTGTTGTGTGCCTTAGTCTTTTCATCTATAAAATGGGAAAAGTAATTTTCTCACTTAATATTTAATTTAATATACCTACTTAATAGGATTGCTGTGAAGATTGTATGAGATAATCTATGTAAATGCAGCTAGGCAGAATGGTAGATAGCATGCCGGCTCTGGTGTCAGGAGGACTCATTTTCTGGAGTTCAAATCTGGCCTCAGACACATTCTAGCCTTGTAACCTTGGGCAAGCCACTTAATCCTGTTTGCCTCACTTTCCTTATCTGTCAAATGAATTGGAGAAGGAAAATGGCAAACCATTCCAATTTCTTTGCCAAAAAAACCCTAAATAGGGTCACAAAGAATCAACAGGACTGAATCCCGACAACAAAACTAACGTAAATGCTTGGCAAACCTTATGGTATTACGTAGCTTGCTAGCTATTATTGTTAGGGCACTTTATTGATGGGCAAATTAAGGGAAATAATGTCAAAGTTTGAGTAATGCTGTAAGCTTCCATTTGTACAGCACTTTCCAATTTATGAACAACAATAGCCAGCTTTAATAGAGAATTTTAAGTTTGCAAAGCACTTTATGTACTTTATTTCTTTTGCTCTTCGTGACAATCTCAAGAGATATTATCCAGTTTGCAAAGAAGGAAATTGATGCTAAAAGAGCTTAAATGGCTGACTAGATTATAAATGCCCAGTAAAAAAAATAGAACTAATAATTAGTTAAGAAGAACCAGGTCTTCGGACTTCAGGGTCTGTATTACTTCCACTACACTGTATTACGGTACTAACTAGAGGAGTAGTTTCTGTTGGCCCTTGCTTTGAGTATTGAACTTTCTTGTCCCTGCTCTCCATGCAAGCCTCCGAGTCAGAGGTACCATCGTTGATCGACTGAGTACCTTCGCCCCTACTCGAGTATAAGGAGGCAGGGATGGTGTCTGTAAGCACCCACTAGTGTGTCTGTTGTTATTAAATATAACTTGGACAGTGGATTCCTGTGTTCTCTGGCTGGTTCCTCTCTGGGAAGGTCATCTTGTTTTATCAGACTCTGGGTCCCTCATCCTTAAATGGCCTCTGATAAAACAAGGGCAGGGATTTTCTGTTCGCTGTGTCCATGATGTAGTTGTTTTGGTTGGAGGAAGAGGTCCTTCCCTAGCTTCCACCCTTTTCCTTTCAGCATCCCCACCTCCCTCAAGAGAAAAAGAATGTTTAGCACATTCTAGCGGGAGTCAACTTAGTCCCAATCCCAGCCCTGCCACTTCCACGTGTGACCTTGTGCAAGTGACTTCGAACCTCGTTTTCTTTACTTGTAAAATAAGGGAGTTGGATTAGATGGACTCAGGATTATTTCAACCTATAAATTTGAGATTGCAGCTATAACGATCCATGTACACGTACTTGTGCAACTTGAAGGGACGAAGTGGGGCTAATCCAACAACATTTGACAAACAATTAAGTACCTACTTGAAGGACATGAAAGGAGAAATAAAAACCTATTCATGAGAATGGATTTACACAGAGAAAGAAACAAAATATAAACAAGTCCTTATGATTATTAACATCTAAAGGTATCCCTTTACAGTAGGAGTGTTGATGTCATCTCATTCAGGTTCCTGATTGTTAAATATTCAGTGTTAACATTTGCACTTTGGAAATCAGCAAATATTGTAAATCAGGATTTGATTTTATTGTTTTGTGGATTGTCTAGACTGAAACAGATAGTACCCAAAGGGGAATAATATGAAATATGTCTGAAAATGGGGACAGCTAGGTAGTTCAGTAGATAGAGATCCAAATCTGGAGATAGGAGGTTCTGGGTTCAAATGTGACCTCAGATACTTCCTAGTTATGTGATCCTGGACCAGTCACTTAACCCTATTTGGCTAGTCCTTACCCTCTTCTACCTTGGAATGAAAACCTAGCATTGGTTCTAAGATGGAAGTTAAGGGTTTATTTGTTTATTTAATTTATTTTTTTTTTAAGAACCCAATACTTGGTATTGGTTCTAAGGCAGAAGAGTGGTAAGGGCTAGGCAATGGGGATTAAGTGACTTGCCCAGGGTCACACAGCTAGGAAGTGTCTGAGGCCAGATTTTGAACCCAGAACCCCCTGTCTCTGGGCCTGATTCTCAATCCACTGAGTCACCCAGCTGCCCCTAAAGTTAAGGATTTAAAAACTATATATATATATATATATATATATATATTTATATTTATATATGAAAGGCAAGCTAAGGAGTTTGCATTTCATCCTAAAAGGCAGTAGTAGGAAACTACTGAGGATTCTTCAGTGAGTGACTGATGTGGTGGACCTGTGCTTTAGGTAGATCCCCCCTACCCCCAGAGGTTGTGTAGAAGATGTTTTGGAATAAGTAGATAACAGGAGTCTGAAATCTAGTCAAAAAGCTATTGCAATGATCCACTGTGGAGGTAAGGAGGATCTCAATTAAGGTGGAGGTCATGTAAGATGAGATTGATGGTAGACATATCAGTAGAGAAATAATAGATGAGATTAGTGACTGATTGGATACACTAGGATGAAAGAAGAGTGAAAAGTTTCAAGGATGACTTTCTAATATCAGACAATTATACTGGGTGACCATGAAGAAGTTAGTACTCATAGCAGAAAGAACAGATGTTAGAGGAGAAGATCGGAGGGTAACTATTGGAGGGTAGCTAGGAGGAAAACAGTTCATTTTCTACCCTTTTCTCAGACTTCATCTTTTTTTGACCCCTTTTCTTGTCCCCTTTGGACACTTTTGGACACTATTGGACTATCCCTTCTTCTTGAATACTCTCTTCTTCCTTGAATGATGGAATTTTATCATTTAAGAAATAGTTGGGACCTTGGAGGAAGCAGATTCAATCACCTGAAGGACTTGGGAATCCTACAAGGGATGAAGAAGTAAGAGATGAAGGATTAGAAGCAATAAAAGTAGAAGGCTTTTACTATTAGTTTGCCTATGAAATGGAGGAGAGAACTCAGACAAAAGCTTAAGGGAATAGCACTAAATCCAAATGAAAGATTTCAAGGAAGAGAGAGACTTGGGAATTTGTAGGTAGTAGAGAAGGAGCCAGTAAGTAGAATAGGAAAGATTAATGAGGGAAAAGAGGAGAGTGGAGAGACTGAAAGGGCAGCTTTCCCTAAGCTAAGGATCTGGGAAGACTTTTATAGAAAACCCTTGGTTCCAGTCACTGAGGGGACCCCTTGAAATGATTTCAGCAGGAAATCCATTGGTTCCAGAACGTAGGCTTCAGATTTGTTATTTTACAGTGTTAACAACTATGTAATTATCACATTTCAGGGGCCCCTCAGAGAAAAACCAAACAACACAGCATGAACACCCTTAGCAATAGGGGGTAGACCTGAGCCCACCCTTTCATGAGATAAATCTGAGCATTGAGGTCTAATTCATAGGAACATCCATTTAGGTCCATTTCCCCCTTCAAACTGTAGATCAGTTTACTTGAGTAGAGAGTACATAATTACTTAATACTTTTATTACTTTCATTCCTTCATCTCTTACTCTTTCATCCCTTTTGGATCTGGCTTCCAAAACCCTCCTAGCACCCAAATCGCTTTCTCCAAGGTTTCTTTCCAATGATTTCTCAGTTGCTAAATTTCTACCATGCAAGGGAGAATAGAGTATCTAGGAGGGAGAGATAGTCAACAATGTTCAAAGGGGACAAGAAAGGGGATCAAGATAGCAATGTATGGCTGGAAACACAGGCCAAAGATATCCTGGGATAGGCACACCAAATTGCTTGTGTTTAATTCTGAAATCCAGAAGGGAACCATTAAAGTTTCTTGACCCAGTGAGTGCCATGGTCACAGTGCACTTTGATTTAGGAAGATTATTTTGACAACTGTGTAGAGGATGGCCTGGAGAGGAAAGATACTAGATGCTAGAAATCCAATTAAGAGGCTCTTGTTGTAGTGACAAAAGGTGATAAGGTCCTGAGCTATAGTGGAGGTCAGAGGTTATGGTCTGAGGATGCCCTGGAGCAGTGACTGGGGCTGGTTCTCCATCCTATCTGGGCATCCTGTAGTCTGTGTCGCTTTAGCAAACACATTCCTCAGGATAAAATGCACCTTGAGGGGCCCCAGATTATGTCTTTGGGGAGAAGAGCCAATGGAACAAAGAAGCCTTCTGTCAGGTTTTCCATTCTCACTCAGCTTGGAAAAGATGCTTGTAAACATGGTGACAACATGTGCCAAAGAAGCTACTTGAGTTCAGGAATCTGATGAATTAGCAAATTCTTAAAGTTCCTATTTGTGTGGTACTTTTCTCACAATAATCCAGTTTGGGCAGGAATTATTATCAATCCATCCACCATTCAGCCACCAACGTGATTTTCCTAAAATAAAGGTCTGATCACATCACTTCCTTTCTCAATAAACTCAAGTGGCTCCTTATTGCCTCTAGGATCCAATTCAAGATCCTCTGGTGATCAAAGCCCTATATTACCTAGCCCTTCCCCATTCACACTCTTAAAAAAAAAAAACCCTTACCTTTAGTTTTAGTATTAATACTGTGCATTGGTTCCAAGGCAGAAGAGACCTAAAGGCCAGACCATTTAGGTTAAGTGATTTGCTCAGGACCACATATCTAGGAAGTATTTGATGCCACATTTGAACCCAGAACCTCATGTCTCCAAGCCTGACTCAATCCACTGAGCCACTTAGCTGCCCCTGTTTTTATTCTTCTTACACTTTATTCCCCAACACATACTTCAGTCCAGTGACACCGGCTTTCATACTGTTCCTCAAACAAAATCCTCCATCTCTCCATTCCAGGCATTTTCTCTGATTGTCTCCATGCCTGGACTGCTCTTCATCCCTATCTCTGCTGCCTGGCTTTTGTGGCTTCCTTGAGTCTCATCTAAAATCCTACCTTCTGCAAGAAGCCTTTTCCTAGTTCACCTTAATGCTCGAACTTTTCCTCTTCCTCCCCTCCTTTATCCTATATATAGCTCCTTTGTACATATTTGCTTGGCTATTGTCTCCTTCATTAGACTGTGAGTTCCTTGAAGGCAGTATTACCTTTTCCTCTTTTTGTGTCTTCAGCACTTAGCACAGTGCCTGGCACATAGTAGGTGCTTAATAAATGCTTATTGACCATCTGTCTGAGAAGGGGAAACTGAGACTCAAGGAAGTTGATTGTCCTCTCCAAACTCATGCAATTCCACAGATTCTCAGGATCAGTAGGAACTTCAGAGGTCTTCTATGCCTACTTTGTACAAACCTGAACAAGAGATCTGAGACTTTCCCATAAGTTAGAGAAGAAAAGGAGGCAGGGAGCTTTAGAGGACACCCATGGTGAGGAGTTAGAACATGAATGAGAATCCAACAAAGGAAACTGTGAAGTAGTCATGTAGGGAGAAAGAGACCCACATAAGAATCAAAAAGGAGAAAGGAATATCCAGGGTGACGAGAAAGCCAACAGTATCAAAAGCTGTAGAAGGTCAAGAAAGATGAGGTCCACAAATTTAGCAACTTGGAGATCATTAGAAATTCTCAGCTTTTCTTCCACTGGGAAGCAAGTGATCTCAAATTCCCTCCAATCCCAAATAAAGTGCTGTTTCCTCGCTAACATGTTCCCCTACAAATACATATGCATAGTATTTCTTCCCTGGATTCCAAGGGCTATGGCGCCTTGAGTAGCTCATCACTTCATCAAGGAAGCTCCTCTTCCTTGATTAGGGCCAGGAATTTTCTAGGAAGTGTGGCAGAATCTTCCCCAGGCAGGTACCTCTGATTAGTTTCTTGGGTGGTGTTCCAAGCAGGGAGAAGTTGGGGTGACTAGACTTGGTTACATGTTCAATGAGTGTGCTCTGGCTCCACTCTCTCTGAGCCGGGCTAGTTACATCATCTTTCAGAGTCCCTGAACCATTTGTGGATTTCTCCTTTTTCTGACATCATAAACTGTGTTCGCCATATTTGTTGGGATGGGGGCTAGTAACTAGCAGGTCTGTTCTATTAGCCATGTAACATCAGTTAGACTTTCTTTACAAAGGGATATTTGCTTCACAGACAGAGCAACATTACATAACATTTCCCCCTACCGCCTTGGGGGCATAATCCCCCCTATTGGAGCCCAGTCCCTGCCAAGGATTGGTCCACCAGACTCCTGTCCAGATGCTGCATCTGGATCTCCGCTACAGGTGGACTGGGGTCTTGATGATCATCCCTAACGGTTTTTCACTCTGCTCCTCAGGGTACGTCTGGGAATCCTGGAATCTGGAATGACAGCATGATGAGGAGCTCTCTGGATCTTTGGAACCATCGAGGTTATGAGCTACACTCCCTTCACCAGTTGCCAAGCTCCCTGACAAGAGAGTACATTAAGGACCTCCTCTTCACCATGTGGTTAGTCAAGCAATACCAGCTACAGAACATCAAAGCAAGTTCCCATCTCTCCCAAGCACTTACCTCACACATCATCCTGATTCTTCCAGAAGCCGTTCCCCAGTGTTCTCCACATGGAGAAACCACCTTAGCCAGCTAATGGGGTCTGCCCAGGCTCCAGACCCCCATTACATATACAAGATGGGTGTGGAAGTTTCTAGCATGAAAAATGACAGAAAATGTCAGGGCTGGGATGGGGAGAGAGAGGAGGATGAAAGGAAGAAGTATATCTTGAGCAGAGGCATGCTATTGCCTTGTGGACCCCAAATTGCTGCTCTGCCTCCCCCAAACCGTCAAGCAGAGATTTTCCTGGGCAGTGTATGGCTTTCCTCACTTTTCCACCCCCACTAACCTGAGCACACATGTCAGGTAGCAGTTGGTGGTCGTTATTAGCAATCATGCCCCTCTGGAATCATGTGGAGGGCTGAGTGTAAGTATCTCACGTGGGATTCCACATTTTGATTAGAGGACGTCACATCATCTTGTATAAATGGCTGTAAGTTCCTCCATTCCATTCAGCAGAATGTTTGTTGGTACAGGGAAAGGACTGAAGCCTTAGTTCAGCAGATTTCTGGACCTGGAGCCAGATAGTCCTGGGTCTGAATGCCTCCCGTGCATCCCTTATCAAGTCACCCACCTATTAGAACCTCAGTTTCCTCACTGGTAAAGAAGGAAATGATACTATCACCTGTCCAATAGTGTCATTAAAAAAGGATCAAATAAGATAACATATTTAGGATGCTTTTTAGAGAGGAGGGAGGAAGATGGGGACTAGGGATAGAATTTCAAAAAAGGGCGGGGGGGAAGAAAACAGAAGGAAGCCTAAAAAGAATCACAGACAAGCAGGACAGCTTTGAAGGTTACATGTTGGGGAAGCGAGGTGGCTAGTCAGGTCTATAGATGGGAGGTCTTGGGTTCAAAATATCCTGGAATAGTTTATAGATCTATGAGAGTTAGGGCTGTAAAGTGAGTAGAAAACTGGCCTTCAAGCCAGGAAGACTTGGTTTCAAGGTTTAATTTTCTAATTTTTGTTTGTTTCTAACAAATCTGGCCTCAGATGCTTCCTAGCTTTTTGCCTAGCCCTTACCACTCTTCTGCCTTGGAACCAATACTTAGTATTGATTTTGTGACAGAATGTAACAGTTTCTTTTTTTCAGTTACATGTGAAACATTTTATATACTTAAAAATAAAAGTAAATCCTGTATAGTAGAGACTCGTATCTTCATGTATAATCTTTCTTTTGTTCTATATTGATTATGAAAATTGTCATCTTATTTGGTATTAGTTCAGAATTAAAATTAAGTGCTATAAATAAATAATAACAAATAACTTGTCATCTCAAGGAGGGAAGAAGGAAGAGAGGGAGGGAAAATTTTGGAAGTCAAACTTTAAAAAAATGAATGTTAAGGGGACAGCTAGATGGCTCAGTGTATTGAGAACCAGACCTAGAGATGGGAGGTCCTGGGTTCAAATCTTGCCCCAGACACTTCCCAGTTGTGTGACCCTGGGCAAGTCACTTAACCCCCATTGCCTAGCCCTTACCACTCTTCTGCCTTGGAACCAATACAGAGTATTAATTCTAAGATGGAAGGCGAGGGTTTAAAAACATAAATAAACAAAAATAAAATGAATGTTAAATTTTGTTTTTACATGTAATTGGGGAAAAACTAAATGCCTTGAGAACCATAAAACTATGAATGTGAGTTATTGGAATGGTAAGAGAAGCCAGGAGAATGCTGATCAAATTAATGAATTGCTCAGATAACTTGATGAGCTTCTGCAGCATGAGCTTTTGTCTGAAGGGCATCACCCCCTGAGGCAGATGTGTGCAGGGTTACCTTACTGAGAGGGCAGAGGGACCTCCCCTCTTGCTTTCTGGTGACTGGGCCACCTCTATGATAATTGCTGATGGAATGTCCATGAAAGTGGGGTGGGGAGGAGTGTTGTTGGAAGAACTGTCCCTTAGGGGTATTCTAAAGTTTTTGCATTCTCTCTTTCTCTGTTGGATTTCTAGACTGGAGCATTACTAGAACTTCATTCTTGGAGGGAAGGTGCCAAGTTTGCTTTCACACCCCCTCGAACCACTCCCAGGCAGAATAAAAAGCAACTCTCATGAGAACCTGAGAAGGAAGTTCGAGAACATTGTTCCTGAGCTCTAATGTCCTGGATGGAGAAGAGAATGTTTTGAAATCTCTAGGATTCATGATCTTGTAATCTATTCTTCTAGCCTGAGAAGGGGAGATCTCTTGGGCAATATCAGCTTTCCAAAGTGCTTCATGGGAAAACCCAAGTGCAAGATGTCTTGAGTGTGAGAAGTCCAGCCTTGGCCTTCTGGAAAGAGATCGATTTCAACTGGAATGCCAACATGCCTCTGCCACTGAAGTCCTTGGTTGGGGAGATCCAAGGAGATCTGGACCTTGCCATATTTCCTTGTTATTGCTGTTAAGGCTTTGCTAATAAATGTCTAAGGTGAAGGGGGATTCTTACTTAATCGCCTCCAAAATATATTTACTTTGGGGGAGGACAGAATCCAATGGAATATTTGGAAGTTGGATGGATCTACAAGAGGCAGGGTTGTATAGGGAATAAAAATTGGCCTTTAAGCCAGGTAGACTTGGTTTCAAGATTTGTTCCTAACCTAGGAACAAATGCTGTTGATCCTGGCCAAGTCACCTCTCAGTTAACTTCTCAGAACTCTATTAAGTTTCTATGACTCAGAGTTGAAGAGAAGTTTGCTGATCTCCCTTGATTGAAGGCATTCCTTCATTCAGGAATTCTCCAGAGTAGTGGTGTCAAACTCAAATACAAATGGGGCCAATAAAATGTATAAAAAGATTCTCTGGGCTGTACATGTATGCACATAAAACTTATATGTATCTCAGACTTAGAAAACCACATATTAACATTGTCCATTCTTTAATATATTTGTATCTATTTTGTTAAATAATTCCCAATTAATTTTTTAAACCTTTACTTTATGTCCTAGAATTAATTCAAAGTATTGAGTCCAAGGCAGAAGAGTGGTAAGGGCTAGGCAATGGGGGTTAAGTGACTTGTCCAGGGTCACACAGTTAGGTTAAAGTCATATTTGAACCCCGGACCTCCTGTCTCCAGGCTTGACTCTCTATCCATTGAGCAATCTAACTGCTCCCTCCCAAATATATTTTTAAATTTAAATTTAAAATTAAATATTTTTAAAACCCTTACCTTCCGTCTAAGAATAAATACTGTGTATTGGTTCTAAGGCAGAAGAGTGGTAAGGGCTAGGCAATGGGAGTTAAGTGACTTGCCCAGGGTCACACAGGTAGGAAGTGTCTGAGGCCAGATTTGAACCCAGTACCTTTCATCTCTGAACCTGGTTCTCAATCCACTGAGCCACCTAGCTGCCACCTCCCAGTTACATTTAATCCAGATCTGGAACCACTCACTAAAAGGTCAAGACTTAATTCCAGTCCCACCATATTGATGCATGTACCCTTGGGAGACATTTACATTTCATATATTTCTGTGGGAATGAAAATAAGCTGTCTCATATCCAGTACTCAGATTTTACATTGAGTTCCTGTATGGGAGTTGAGGATCTTGATACTCCCATTTAAACACAAATTATACCCAAGTTTTACGTTTTAAAAAAAAGTTTTTGCAAAGGGAAATTTACTGAGAAGGTATAGCAAGAATAGAAGGCAGAAAGCACTTCCCTTCAACATTTTGTGGTACATTCCGCCATTTACCTTCTGGGTCTCTGGGGAGAATGGGTTAAACCTCACCTTAAGGCAGTTGTTGTGATGTTTTTACTCCACCAAGTTCATTTCAAATGTGAAATAACCCCTGGATGAGCTGCTGTCACAACTTGATTGCCTTATCGCCATCACTATGTGGGATCAAGAAAATTACTCCGGGCTTTGGAACTTCTCACTGGGCTTTCCTTCCTATACCATGATGGGGTCTTCAGCTCTGAAACTTTTGCAGGGTTCAGTCTAGTAACATTTCAAAGCTCCCAAAGTAAAAGCCTTCTCTAATACTCTTTTACCTCAGGTTAAGGGAGAATAGACACAACAGAGACTAAATAATAATGATAATGATAATAAAGCCATTTGTGGACAGGGTGGGGAAATAAAGATTCAAAGTGTCTGTCTGTCTGTCTGTCCATCTATCTCTCAGCCTAGAGGTTTACAACATTCTTCACTCAAATAAAGCCAGGATACAGAGTTTCAGTTTTGCTTTGGTGATTTCTCTGAACTATAACTCCTTTCTCTCTCTCTCTCTCTCTCTCTCTCTCTCTCTCTCTCTCTCTCTCTCTCTCTCTCTCTCTCTCTCTCTCTCTCTCTCTCTCTCTCTCTCTCTCTCTCTCTCTCTCTCTTTCTCTCTCTCTATTTCTCTCTCTCTCTCTCTCTCTCTCTCTCTCTCTCTCTCTCTCTCTCTCTCTCTCTCTCTCTCTCTCTCTCTCTCTCTCTCTCTCTCTCTCTATTTCTCTTTCTCAGTTTGTGTCCCAGGACTCCTCCTCTAAGGGAGGAAAAATGATTATGATTACTCAGTCCACAGGGAAGAGTATGAGGAGTCCTAGATTTATACAACTCCTGTAAGCACTGATGAAGTAATTAAGCAGTCTTTGGCCAGGTCTCTTGGACCATCTGCCAGGAACCCTAACATAGATTTAGGGTCATTGTGACCTTGGCAGACCCAGCAACTCTAACAGCTCATCCAAGTCCATCAGATAGCTCTGAGGCTTAGTGATAACATTTAACCCTCAATAGTCTGGGCACTCTCAAATTCAATGACTTAGGGATGAGTACTAAAGGAGAAGTCCAGGGATAGTTGGATAAGGGGTATGACTCAAAGCTCCAGAAGGTTTTTTGATTTGGTTGAGTTTTTTTTTTTTTTAAGGCAGAGGATGGAGGGGTAGTTGAGGTTCTAGAGCTATGATTCCAAGTGTAGAGTGAATTGGGGGAAGTGGGTTAGCTCAGTGAACTGAGAGACAGACCTAGAAGCAGGAGGTTCAAATTTGGATTCAGACATTTCCTAGCTGTGTGACCCTGGACCAGTCACTTAACCCCCATTGCCTAGCCCTTACTGCTCTTTTGCCTTAGAATTAATACACATTATTGAGCCTAAGATGGAAGGTAAGAGTTTTTTTAAAAGAGTATAGTGAATTGCCATTGGGAAATTCCTGCATGGGGGCAATTGATCTGCAATTAATAATCTTGGACCTTAACCTGGGGAGACATTAAATGATTTACGCATGGTCACACAACTCACAGTATCACAAGTAGAATATGAATTTGGGTCTGCCTAACTTCAAAGTCAGCCCTTTGCCTACTATACCAAACTGCCTCTCATTCTGCGTTTAGTGTTTTTTTAATATTATGCAAAATGTTGTGTCCTATGAGGATGTGGCTTCCATATTTATTTCACGGGCAGCCAATTTTCTCTGAAAAATTGTTTTGAAGTTAGTATAGACAGAATGTTGTCCTTAACAGAAGGCAGTCTGATTATAAACAATCATTCAGAGAAAATGGATTTGGGGAGAAGGCAGTCCACGGAAGGACCATCTCAAGAAGCAGCCTTCACCTAAGGTTGTATTAGGGCTGGACCATTTATCCTTGTGTCACACAGTAGCCTAGGTCAACAAAGGACCGGGATATGAGGCTCAAAGACCCTTGTGATTGTAATGAGGAAGTGTGCCCTATCAGGGAAGAAGCATCCCTTTCCCCAACCATTTCATTGCCCTGGAATAAAATCCTGTTGGCCCCATTCCTGATATTATATTTTAAGAGATTTATTAATGATCATTAAAAATAAAGGAATAAAAGGGATACAAAATAAAAACCATGTGCCCATAGCTTATCAACCTGTTCAAAACCCCAGGCTTACCACCACCATCCTTGCCAGGAAGCTAAAAAGAGAGCCAGAGCAGGAATGCCCACTGAATTTACCCCCGGTCTACAGGAAGTACATAACTATAGGAAGTCAGTGGGCTGCTGGGAAATGTAGGTTTTTTAGGGTAACAATTTTTCAATTATACAATATGGCCCTGATGGGGAACATGCTATTTGAGTAGGATCACAGACTCTGAAAGGCTTCAGAAATCATCTAATTCAACCCTGTAACTTTTCCTAGACATTTTTCAGCAACATGTTGATTGATTATATCTATTCCTGGCTCCTCTTCCTTGTCCTCAATCTGAGATCACTATCCTAATGGGCTCCTCTGTTACTTAGGATTTTATTGTAATAGCATGTATGATCCTGGTAGGGCCCCTCTCTGTGAGATTAGCTGCTGCAGAAAGGATGACTTTTCTGTTTGAATACCTAATTACCCAAGAATCCTGAAAAATTGCTATACAATAAGGAGTGAACCTTCCTGGCATTGCCTGGTATCTAACAACCTTTTCCTGCCATGTCTTCCTTCCTTCCTTCCTTCCTTCCTTCCTTCCTTCCTTCCTTCCTTCCTTCCTTCCTTCCTTCCTTCCTTCCTTCCTTCCTTCCTTCCTTCCTTCCTTCCTTCCTTCCTTCCCTTCTCCCTCCCTTCTCTCTCTCTCTCTCTCTCTCTCTCTCTCTCTCTCTCTCTCTCTCTCTCTCTCTCTTCCTTCCTATATTGTGCATTAGTTCCAAGGCAGAAGAATGGTTAGGATTTCACAATGGGGTTTAAATGACTTGCCCAAGATCACACACCTAGGAAGTGTCTGAGGCCAGATTTTAACTCAGGACCTCCTGTCTCTAAGCTTGGATCTCAATTCACTGAGCCACCTAGCTGCACCTCTGCCATGTCTTTCAATTCTTCCAGGCTGTCATGTTTTTTGGTATATGCTCCATCAGTTTGGCCAGTTTCCCTCCATATCCAGCACAAAAGGTGCTACAGAAGTTGGTGTCTCTTTCAGAACACCTTCTAGATGGTCTCTAGAGAGGCAGAGAAGACTTTTGGGCATTCTTCCAAATGTCCGTTCAAAGGAGAAAGTCCTGTGGAAGGAACTTTTTTGGAACTTCCCTTGTCTTTGGAAACAAGCACCAGAGAGGGGAAGTTTATCAGTCCCAGTCGGAGGGGTCACTGCTCACATAAATCTTCTTCTCCTTGAAGGTCCCATTAAACTTTTCTGCCAGCCCATTGGTTTGGGGGTGGTAAGCTGACATTCCCTGGTGCCTGATCTAGTAATGTTTCTACCGACATTCCATTATCACAGACAGGAAAATTAAACCCTGGGCCTGATGGTATTTCATGCGGAAACCCCAGATTTAGAAAAACCTTCATCAAAGCTTGAGCTCCGACTTGGGCATCTGTTTGAGGTTGACAGGATGGCCTCTGGGTATCTCATGACAAAATCAAAGCCAGCCAAGCAATATACTCCTTGCCCTTTTTAGTGGGCATAAGCCATGGACCAATTAAATTGTACCCCACATAGAATGACAGAACCTGAAGGAACCTGAGCCCATAAAGTTCAATCCCAACATTTTACAAATAAGGAAACTGAGGAGAGAATGACTTTTACTCCAGCAGTGGGGTCATGGAAATAGTAGAATTTTGGCATCAGAAGGGACCTTAGTAGTCATTGTATTCTAACTCGTGCCTGAAACAGAACTCCCATTAAAATACCCCCCAGAGAAGTGGTTCTTCCTCCTCTGTTTAGAAATCTCCAATGAGAGTGAACCCAATACCCCACTGAGCCATTTTAATTTTAGGCAGTTCTAATCATAAGAGAGCATTTCCTATATCCAGCCCAAATTTGCCTCTTTGTAACTCCTACCCACCTACCTATAGTGCTCCAGGTTCTGCCCTTTGTTTCCAAGAATAGTCTCATTTCTCTTCTCTATGACAGTACTTTAAATACTGGATGATAAATGTCACCCCTTCCCCACCCCCACAGTCTTCTCTTTACCAAATCCTCCTTCCTTCTCTACACCCAAATCTCTCATCTTCAAGCAATTGCCTGATTAAATGAGTCTTATCATTTGTTCCTTCAAAACAGCCCTTATATATGCCCACTTCTCTCCTCTGACACTGCCACCACCTTGACACAAGCTCTCATCACCTCAAGCTTGGGCCAGTGCAGTAGCCCTTCTCAGTATCTCCCAGCTTTCTTGGTTTCCTACAAGTCTCAGCAAAAACTTTACCTCCTCCAGGAAGTCTTTTCTGATTCACTTTAATGCTTGCACCTTCACCTTGTTGATTATTTCCAATTTCTCCTTATTCTGTCTTGTTTGTAAGGAGTTATTTCTGTGTTGTCTCCATCATTAGATAGTGAGCTCTTTGAGATCAGGGACTATCTTTTACCTTTCTTTGTAACTCCAGTGCTCAGCATAATTGTAGCACACAGAACTGATACAACCATTCCAAAGAGCAATATGGAACCAGGCTCAAAGAGCCACAAAGCTATGCACATGCCCTTTGGCTCAGCAATACCACTCCTACTGCTCGGTATCCCAAAGGGAGCAGAGATAAGGGGAAAGGATGTATCTGCACTAAAATATTTTCAGCAGCTCTTTTTGTAGCAGCAAAAAATTGGAAACTAAGGGGTTGTCCATCACTGGGGGATTGGATGAACAGTTAGTTGGGGTGTGTGGTTGTAGTGGAATACTATTGTACCATAAGGAAAGATGAATAGAATGAGTTCAGAAAAATCTGGGAAGACTTATATGAACTGATGCAAAGTGAAGTGAGCAGAACTAGGAGAAGACTGTACACAGTAACAGCAATGTTATACGATGCTCAACTGCAAAGAACTAAACCATTATCAACAAAGCAATTCTCCAAGACAATCACAAGGGACTCATGATGAAAATGCCATCCACAATCAAAGAAGGAATTGTTGGAGTCTGAGGGCAGATAGAAGCAGCCATTTTCTACTCTATTTCCTTCATGAGATTTCCATTATAGGTGACTAGTCTATATGTGACTTCTCTAATGAT
Source organism: Monodelphis domestica (assembly GCF_027887165.1). Classification (NCBI taxonomy): domain Eukaryota; kingdom Metazoa; phylum Chordata; class Mammalia; order Didelphimorphia; family Didelphidae; genus Monodelphis; species Monodelphis domestica. The sequence goes on from NC_077228.1 coordinate 479,491,913, forward strand.
GTGAACAATATGGAAATATGTATTACATAAAGTATAGGTATAATCTATATTAGACTATTCACTGTCTGTAAACTGTGGAATGTCGGTGGGAATATTACTGGAGTAGGCACCAGGGAATGTCAGCTTACCACTCTCAAACCAGTGGGCTGGCAGAAAAGTTTAATGGGACCTTCAGGGAGATGAGTCATCCAGCTGCCCTTCAACAAATAATTTTTTAAGCTTTTTCCTATGTACAAAACAGTCAGGCAATAAGCATTTAAGTGCCTACTATGTGCCAGTCATTGTACTAAGAAACCTCGACAGTCCCTGCCTTCAAGGGCTGCCAATCAAAGCCATGTTCTAGGTGCTGTAAAAGGACAAATAATGCCCTCCATTTTTAAGCTCCTCTAGGTGTTGTAAAGTACCTAATTGGTTCACCTACGTTATCTTATTTGCTTGGACTTTTGCCTGTCCTGGGCACTGTTATGTCTCTAGTTATTCAGGACAAGGTCTCTTTAAGAGAAAGAGGAAAGGTCCTACACCTTTCAGATGGGGCAGCATCCTCCCAGATGCCTCACCTGTGTAGCCAGTGGCAGTCCAAGCTTTGGCAGAGGTACCACTCGTATGGGCCAAATCGGAGTTACTGTAGCTTCTGCCTCTCTCCTCTCCTCCCACCTCCCCCCGGATGGGGACCAGGGGAGCTCTAGGGACACATCCACCAAGAGGGCTTAGCCACCGTTGCATGCAGACCCAGGGGTATTTGGGGGAAAGGCAGGTCTGCAAGTAACATTGACATGGGATCTGCGGGGCCCAGGATTGATACACTTCATAAAACAATGGGGCTGAGTGATGCTGCTGCTGTGCTGTTCTAAGTTGAAATATCCTAAGAACCCATGCCAAGAAGATAAATAACCCCGGGGCTCTGGGAGGCAGCCATGTGGAGACAGAGACACATCAAAGTGAAGGCAGTGATCTGGGGGGCTGTGTACGTGGGGGGGGGACAGGGCTGGAGATTCGATCCCTGGATGTTGGATGCTTGTCACACAACAGGAGTTCTCCGTCTGAGCTTGGAGGGAGGCAATGTGGTGAAGCCAATCTGTCAGAGATGAGGCATTTTTTAAGCACTGGATCCAAAGACAAATCTTGAAACAAATCTTTTTCTGCAGCAACTTACGTTACAGTGGCCTTGGACTGAGGAAGATCTGGGTTCAAGTCTTGCTTCTGACACATACTAATTGTGTGACTTGTGGGTAAGTTACAACTTCAAAGCATTTCCAACAACTCTCTCAGAATAGCACATTTCTGGAAAGTTGCAAAAGCTGTAACTCTGGAGGGAGTTTCGACAATGGAATTCCATTCATGGACAAAAATCATTTTCCCACTTGTAAAACAATAAATCTTTCCTAGCCTTCTTCCAAGAAAAAAATTATAGATTTTTAAATAGAAGGTATCTTGGGCAGCTGGATAGCTCAGTGGATTGAGAGCCAGGCCTAGAGACAGGAGGTCCTAGGTTCAAATCTGGCCTCAGACACTTTCTAGCTGTGTGACCCTGGGCAAGTCACTTGACCCCCATTGCCTAGCCCTTACCACTCTTCTGCCTTAGAACCAATACACAGTATTGATTCTAAGATGGAAGGTTTGGGTTTTTTAAAAAAAAAAGAAGTAAAATAACTTGCTCAGTGTCAGCCTCAGGATTCAAAGCCATAACCTCTAACTCCAAACCCAGCCCTCTTTCCACTGCATAATTGTGCCTCTCTCAATAAACTGTACAGTTTCCTCAAAAACAAAGTTAAATGACTAGGTAGAGTCTGTGGCTCCCTATTACCTTCAGGATCATATATAAAATCCTCTGTTTGGCTTTTAAAGGCCTTCCTAGCCTGACCCCCTTCCTAGCTTTCCAGTCTTCTACCTTGCTCCGTCCTCCCCCTACTCTGCACTTTATGGACATTGCCTCCAATAAGACCCTCCATGTCCATTATCCATCCCTTTTCACCAGCTTGTCCTCCCTACCTGGAGTTTTCTCCTCCTCCTGGCTTCCTTCAAGACTTAGCTAAAATCCCACCTTCTCTGAGAAGCCTTTCCCCATTCTGCTGAACTCTAGCATCTTCCCTCTGAGAGTCTCTCCAATTTATCCCACACTAGCTCTTTTGTTCATAGTTGCTTGCCTGCTAAGTCTCCCTTATGAATCCAGGAACTTCTTGAGGGCAGAGACTTTGTAAACTCAGGTGCTGAGGACCATGGCTGGCACCCAGGAGACACTTAAGAAGTGTTGACTATTGATCGACCTACGGTTGTGCAGAGGATAGCTGAAGTCACTGTAGCTTTGATTTGAGTCCCACTTTAGAAACTGTGCCAACCTACAAGCCTCACTTTCCTCATCTGTAAAAAGGATCTCTTCCATAGGACTATTGTTAGGATAAAATGAGACAAAGTATTTGAAGTGCCATGCAAACATGGACCTTGAAAAAGATCTACAGATATGCTCTCAGATATGTCCTAGCTGTGTGACAGTGGGTAAGTCACTTAACATCTCTGTTTGCCTCAGTTTCCCCATCTGTAAAATGGGGAGCATGATAGCATGTAGTTTCTAGGGTTGTTGTGAGGATCGGTTTCAGAAAACACATCTAAAGTGCTTAGCATAGTACCCGGCACATAGTAGGTGCTATATAAATGCTACTAATGTATTATTATTGTATACAATAATATAATTATGTATAATATATACAATATATTATATAACAATTAATATTATATTCTATTTTCTTAAAAGACAATTACAGACAATAAGCATGCTACATAATATTATTTTTTATTAGTAGTATTAGTATTATCTCTAAGCCTAGAGCCTTAGCCACTGTGTAATCCTAGGCAAGTCATTAACCTCTAAACAGGTCAGCTGCCTCCCTAGGACTTATCTGGAGAATCATAGACCTGCAATGGAAAGTGTGTTGGATTTGAAATTCAAGGGTTCAAGGGTTCAAATTCAATTCAAAATTCAAGGGTTCAAATGTTGACCCTCCTTTCTATTTGTGTGGCTTTGGTGAGTCACTCAGTGACAGAGGGTTGAACTAAATGATCTCTCGTGTCCAAGGTCCCTTCTTGCTTTAAATCCATATTTATAGAGAGCCAAGCCTGGAGTCAGGAGGACCTGGGTTCAAATGTGACCTCAGATGATGCTGAATCCAAGAGCATCCCTCTCTCTGCCATGCCACCTTCTCCTCTTAGGGCTTGTCTCTGAAATCATAGATGCTGGAAATCTACAATCTGTGTCAGTACATTGGGGCAACCCATTGCTCTCTAGCAGTTCTTTGTCGGATGAAAAAGACAGATCCTTCCAGTCAAAGAGTCAAATCAAGATGGCAGGAAGAGAATGGGAATGGTCGACAGTTGTGATTTCAGGTAGTCCAGTCGGTTTCTTAGAATCATTTGGGATCCAAATTGGATTTATTTGGGTCAATAAAGGAATTTATCACCCAATACTAAGGTTTTACTAGTGCCCTCAGCAGATCAGTGCCTCAGGGAAGAGGAAGAAAGGAAAAAGGAAATGGATGATCGTCTACAGATAGAAATATTATTATTGTTTAGTCATATATATGTTGTTTAATCTTTGTGACTCTATGTGAGGTTTTCTTACAAATATATAAATACACATATAATATATGTATGTAATAATATATGTGTAACATTTATTATATACATATAATTTATATTATATATAAATAAAGATGTATAAATACATACATATAAAACAATATAGTTGCCTAGTCTTTGTGACCCCATTTGAGGTTTTCTTGCAAAGGTACTAGAGTGGTTTGCCATTTCCTTCCCCAGTTCATTTGACATATTGGGAAACTGAGGCAAACAGGGTTAAGTGACTCACCTAGGGTCACCCAGTTAGGAAGTATCCTAGGCTGAGTTTGAACTCAGGAAGATGGAGCTGATCTATCTACTTTGATTTGACTACCACAACAGAGCAAATTAAAGGGAGAACTAGGACCAGAATCCAGCCTCCACACTCCTATCCATGGTTCTTTCTACTGCATCACACCATCCCATATATTTATTTTTCAACAAGTCAAGCTCATAGAGGGATATTTAAAGAAGGAAAGGGGAGGGGGTTACAGCTAGGTGTCTCAGGGTATAGAGAGTCAGGTCCTGGGTTCAAATCTGCCATCAAACACTTCCTAGCTGTGTGACAGTGGGCAAGTCACTTAACCCCCATTGCCTAGCCCCTACCATTCTTCTGCCTTGGAACTGATCCACAATATTGATCCTAAGAAGGATGGTAAAGGTTGTTTAAAAAAAGAGGAAGCATTGATGATGATGATGATGATGATGATGATGATGATGGAGCCATAATTGAAGTTTTATTGCACTAATGCTGATCCATGTTTGCTTCTTGATAGTATAAGCTCTTCAGGTGATCACCGTGTGTTTGTGCATCGCCCAAATGAACTATCTTTGGTTAGGAGATTTGGACATTTGCTGAAATTGATTGTAGCTGATTGGGGGCCCCAGGTCTGATTCCTCTCAACTCCAACCCAGTCTCAGAAGGGCATGGATTTAAACCCCAGCCAGCAGCTTTCACTGTCCTTCACCCTTGACCTTTCCCTTTCCACATAAATCAGCCCTAGAAGCCTCTCCGTTGGCTGGGCTTGGCCCAGTAAACTCTCCTTGACATTGCCAAGCCAAATGAGGTCCGACATGGAGAGATTAGTCTCCCTGCCTGGCCTTCCTTCCCTTCCTGAGAGGATCTGCCTCTCCTCCCAGCACACAACATGATACTGCCTGTTTCCAATATTGCATCAGTGTTTTCCCCAACGGTTTTACACTTTAATGGGGAAGATTTGTTCTTTGTACGCAAAACATGTGGGCCCTTGTCAGAGGCCTTGAGAAAGAGAATTTCCCTCTCCCAGGGCAGTGGCACTGTCTCAGGGCTCCCCCTTGGCTTTTCCTGGTTACCTCTGTAAGGAAATAGTGTACCTTGGGGAAGAGGCAGGGGAGGATGAACACTCAGAGCTGAGCCCTAGGTGAAGTCTGTTTCCCTCTCCCAAAGAAGGGTGGGCATCTTCCTTCCAGAAATCCAGATTAGAGTAGAACTGAACCTCAGAGATCATCAGTGGATCTACTGATGCTCCATCTCCTGCCTTGCTCCCACTGTCCTCCGGTGCTCTCCCTTCTCATCTCCATCACTTGAATTCTCTGACTTTCTTCCTGTTTGTTGTTGCATCTGTATACATGGAATTATCCTCCTTTGATCTTTTTAACTTAATCAATCAGGCCCTTGGCCTTCTCCCTCTGTTTTAATTCATTAATCAGGGACCTGGAGGTCTTTTTACCATTGAGATAGCAGAGGTAGACCAGCCCACAGTGAAAGGAAGTTCATGCCCTCAAAGACCACAAGTACCGAATTAAGAAACTTTGATTGATTCCTGAGAGGTGACAGAGAGAGCTGATAGGTGGAGAAAACTTCGGGACCCCCTCCCCCATCTTTTTTGGCCACTCAGTCTTTTGGAAGCTCCATCCAGTGAGGCTCAGCTTGATTAAGGATTCAATTCGGCCTTGGATTGGGCATGGTGGCTTGAGGAGTTTGGCTTTGGTGACTCTCTTGGGGTGAGGAGACCCTGGCTCTTTGGCTCTTTTCCTGTCTTTGGTGGGATGCTCTCTTTAGTCTGGAGGCAGACTCTCTCTCTCTCTCCCTCTCCCTCTCTCTCCTCCCTCCCTCTCTGTTTCTCTGTCTTTGTCTCTATCTCTCTGTCTCTGTCTCTCTCCCTCCCTCCCCTCTCTCTCCTCTCCTTCCTTCCTCCCCCTCCCTTTCTCTCTGTCTGTATCTGTCTCTTTCATCTCTAGGCCTGGCTCTCAATCCACTGAGCCACATAGCTGCTCCTCAGGACTAATTTGTAGAAATGCATTTATTAAGCACCTACTACTTACAAGTCCTTGGGCATTATCTTTCCCTCTAAATCCTTCACCTCCAACCTTCCCCTTTACTGTAAAGAGCATCTTCCTCCTCCTCCGGGTCCCTCTGACTCAAACCTAGGAGCCATCCTGAACTCATTCTCTCCAGCCTCCCCATAGCCAGTCTGTTGCCAAGGCCTGTGGATTTCTCTTACAACCTCTCTCAAATTGGCCGCCTTCTCTCCTCTGACCTTGCCACTGCCCTGGTGCAGGCTGTCATCACCACACACCTGGATAATTGCAATTGCTGCTGGGAAGCCTGCCGCCCTCAAGGCTCTCCCCATTCCAATCTATCATCCATTTAGCCACTAAAGTAATTTTCCTAAAGCCCAGGGCTGACCACAATACTCCTTCCCTCCCATTCAATAAACTCCAGTCAATCCGTATTACATTCAGGTCAGATAGAAAATGTTCTCTTTGGCCTCTGAAGCCCTTCCTAGCCTAAGCCCTTTCTACCTTTCCAGTCTTCTTGGATCCATGATTCGGGCCTCCAGACCTCGCCATGAACAAGGCATTCCATCTTAGCTCTTGGCTTTTTCTCTTCTCATTGTACCCCATAACTGGAGAGCTCTCCCTTCTCCACTCCAACAACTGGCTTCCTTGACTTCCTTTATGGCCCCACTGAAATGCCATCTTTTACTGGAAGCCTTCCCCAATCCCTCTTAAAAACAAAACAAAACAAAACAAAACAAAACAAAACAAAACAAAACACCAAACCAAACCAAACCAACTTTCCTTCTGTCCTAGAATCAACACTAAGAAGATTGGTAAGGACTAGGCAGTTGGGATTAAGTGAAGTGCCCAGGGTCATACATCGAAGAGATATCTGAGGATAGATTCAAACCCAGATGCTCCCAACTCCATCTCTATCCATTCACTGTGCTCCCTAGCCATTCCCCCTCAACCCCTCTTAATTCTGGTGCTTTCTCTCTGTTAATTATTTCTTATTTATCCCGTATGTAGCTTGCTTTGTATATATTTGTTTGCATGTTGTCTCCTCAACTGTAAGCTGCTCGGGCAGGGACTGTCTTGCCTTTTTTTTTTAATTCTTAGAATTTAGTCTAGTGTCTAGTGCACAGTAGGAGCTTAATCAATATTTATGGAATAAATGAATGAACTTAGCACTGGACTTTAAAGATGCTTGTCAATTAATTGATACACTGCTCCGTTACAATTTTACAATACAACACACACTTCAGATAAATAGTAATTATATAAACAATGAGAAGCATGGGGAGGAAACAAATATTTATTATGCACCTACTATGTGCTGAGTCCTTTACAGATATTATCTCATTAGATCCTCCCAAGAATCCTGAGAGATAGATGCTTTCTTATCCCCATTTTACAGCTTAGGAAACTGAGGCAAACAGAGGTTAAGTGACTTGCCCAGGCTCACAGAGCTAATGTCTGAAACCAGATTTGAACTCAGTTCATGACTCCAGGCCCCACACTCTATTGATTTCTCTACCTAACTGAGTAGTGGCTAGAGCAATGTCCTTGGACCTAGGAAAACTCCCAGTGTTCAAGTCCCAATTCTGCCATATACTGGCTGTATGACTATAGTTAAGTTGCTCAATCTCACCTAGGTAACTCTCTAGGACTAAAAGTTTCAGAGAATGTAACAACTTATATCTGCAGAGGGAGTCTCCACACCTGAGAGTTACCAAGATTAGTGAAATCATAGGTCTAATCCTTGTCCAGTAGAGATAATATCTGCTCACAGCAAGGAAAGGAATTTTTTTCCAAGTGAATTCAGGAGAAAGGCAAATTCAAGATGATGGAGTGAGAGAACCTAGTACAATGGAGCCTGAGTTATGAGCTCCCAAAAACAAACAAACAAAAATTAAGCATGAACCCAGAACTTCAGATGAGGGATTTTGGCTTATGAATTTGTCCCTGTGTCATATACTCTTACATTTGGCCTTTGGAGACCTGATTATCTCAAAGTAGAGTCATAGACCAGAGTCTTTAGAGGTCAGTCATCTAATGCAGACTCTTCCCTTTAGAGATGGGAAAGCTGAGGCCAAATCTGGAGAAATGACTTTCCAGAGGCCAAATAACTAGCTACAGGCAGTGTGAGATTTGAACTCAGATCTCCTGACTTGAAATCTGGTACCCTTTCTGCTTTGAAGGAAGAGGAGGCCATTTTTAGGCAGGCCTCAGGCACCTGTGAAATGAGAGACTTGGACTAGCTGATCTGATGGCTCCTTCCAACTCTAAATCTATAATCTTATGTTCTCTAGATTTGTGGTTCCCAGACTATTGGCTGGGAGTCAAGGAATTATTATAAGGGTTTTATGAATCCATGTGCAAATCCATAAATAAGAAACTAATCGACTTCTGCAGATGGAGAAAAATAATGTTGTGGATTTATTTATTACCTTTTCAAATATATGTAGATACTGTTGTAATCAATTAAATATAAATCCACTTTAAAGCATTGTGGAATTCATAAAAGCATTTCCTCATTGTGGATTTTCTTAGCCAGTGTATACTTATAGTCAAACCATGTGGGGAGACCCATTAATGTTAGTTTATTTTATTTTTGTTAAAGGGAACCCTGAGTCTCTAAAATGATAGGAATCGCTGCACTTCCATGTTTTGGGCGAGTGACTATCCTAAAAGAGCCAAAAAGCAGCATGGAACAAGTACTCTGTAGCCACGATTAATTGTCTGAGTAATTCAAACAGAAATCTGATTTGGGATCAATTTCCAAGTAAATGGAGAAGAGAGCCAGTCCTTCCTGAAGTTATCCATAAATTTAGGTTTGATGCCTGTAGTCTAAGCTTAAGAAGAGCTGGCTAGATGTGTGTTTTGAATCTTTGGCCCTGGGGAGGTGAAATTTATTCTCCCTCTAAGGCAGGAGTTCTTAACCTGGGATCTGGGAACTTTAAAAAAATATATTTTAAGAACTCTCAATAGAATTCGTTTCCTTTGTACTTTATTTTATGCATTAAAAAAAACAAACCCTACTCTGAGTATAGATCCATAGGTTTCACCAAACTGCCAATGAGGGTCCATAACACACACAAAAAGTTTTAAGACCCCCAGTACCGCTGTAAAGGGAGGCAGGAGCTGGTCGTCAGCGGAGAAGAAATAGAGAAGCCAGAATGGAGTTTTGCTCCCCGATTTACCCAATTCCTCTCATCTGAGGGGCCCTTCACAGAACTGAGTGCAGTTACCTTCCATGAAATAAATCTGCGAAGGAACCTTCCCTAAGAGGGGTTGATTCTTCAGAGAGCCTGAAGCTGCTTCTCTTCCCCCCAAACATCTGGAACCAGGATTCCCAACCTTTTGGGAGTGGTGACACCCTAGTGGGCTTTCTTTGACTCTACATTATCCCAATCTACAATTTTGCTGGAGCTAAAGAAAAATTAAACTAAACTAAAATAATGCTGTTTTGAGCATTTCCCACATCCCTGAGATAACTGGAGACACCGGGGAGTGTTGCGAAATCAAGTTTACAGAGACGACAGAAAAGAGGAGAATGCCGTGCAGGGGAGAGGAGAAGGAGAGATGGATGGTCCTCTGGAGGAGGGAGAAAAAAGGACTTCTGGAAGGGAAATAAACGCCGAGTCCCGAATTGTCTCAATAAGTAGAACTAGACGGACTTTAGTCTGATCGCTAATGAAGAAAGGATCTGCAGAAGAGAGAGAGCACCAGGGAGCAGGAGAAACAGAATCGCTCCCTTAGATCTTTCTTCACCAAAGCAGTCACCCTTGAAAGAGATCGTTAAGGCGACTCTTTCTTTCTGAAATAGGTCCTGTTCCCTCCCGTCGGAAACTATAACGAATTTAAGGAAACCCTCATCCCCGAGCCTGCTGGTTTGTGTTTAGTCCCTGCAAACCGTCCTTCTGGGGCCGAAGATTTATTTTATTAACTAGCCCACACCTGAAAGTAATTGAGTCTTTCCCCGGGCCGGGCTGCGAGGGGAGGGCTCCACGACCCGGTCTGTGCGACACCCAGACTTTAGCCAGGGTGCATCGAGTTCCTTCCTCTGACCTTTCTTTTCGTCCATCTCCACCTCACCCACCAAGTCAAGATGCTTTCCCGAGACTCCCCACCTCGACCCCAGGGCTTGTTGTTCCGATCCAAGCGATCTCCCAGAACAGCCTCCCTAAGCTTTCCTCTAGTTTTTGCCCGAAGAAGCCAAGCGATCCGCCCTTCAGAAAACGGGCCCACTTTGGGGTGGGGACGGACTAGAGGGGCGTCGGACTCGGTAGGAATCTCGGCGATCTCAGCATTGGCCTTCCAGCGGCTTTGGCCGTCACCAGCTAGCTCCCGGGACCAGACAGCGTCCGACGGATTCTCGGCATATCTGGAAGAACAAAACCCTCCTTACTACACCCCCCCCCAACCCCCACCCCATCCGCCCAAATAAAAAGCATTTTGGGAAATATCAAAGGCGCGCAGGGGGCCAGGGCCAAGTGCCCTTTGGAAGTGGCGCCGGGCTTCCCGGACTTGCCTGAGAGAGGCTCTTCCACCAGCCTTTTGCTGAAAGGCCAAGGCGGGGGGAGGTGAGAGGGATGAATCCGAGAACCCCGGGATACCCCAAACCCCCAAGAGAGGGCGAGTCCTAGCCCCGGCCCGTTAACGCAGTGGAAATTTGGGAAGTTCTTGTGAACTTGAAGCCTTGTAAAAATTTAACACACACGCACACATGCGCCCATACCCAAACCCTTGGCGTTTTGGGGGACTAGCGTTCTGTCTTGGAGTGCGGGCAGAAAGGTGGGAGAGAAAGAAACTTGGGGGCAGAGAGCATCCCCTGGTCACTAGAGGGCTGGGCTGACGGCTACATATATTGCAGTTCACTCCGGACTCCTTTTAGAAGTGTGTTCTTGGGGGTACCGGGAGGAGAGGGATGGATGGCTAAGCCCAGAGCAAACTTTCGACCACACCGGGCAGGACCTGGACTCTCTGGGACAGACAGGCATATTTATTTTTCCAGGAAAACACCTAAAAGTGGATCCAATCGAGGAAGGGATTTGTGGTGGTATTTCCCCAGGGATTTGTTTACAGTGAATTTCATTAATAAACAGTCCTCGCTGAAAGCTCACCGTCAATAGCCGGGTCCCACTGGGATTCCAGCTAAGGTCTGTCTGTGAGTGTGTGTGTGTGTGTGTGTGTGTGTGTGTGTGTGTGTGTGTGTGTGTGTGTTGGGGGTGGGGGGACACCTTCCTTTTTAACTTTTATTACTTGGGGAAATGCCGTCTGGTTTCACTTTCTCAGGCCCTTATTGGAGTCGGCTTTTTGATAAATATTTGTGTGTGTTTTTCTCATCCTATGCCGGTAGCCATTTCTAGAAGGGAGCCAAGCTGTTGTCAATGTGCTCTTACTGGAAATCTACAAATAGATATTTTGCTCTTTTTCTCTGGGGAGGGAGCATAAAGGCTTGGATGAATATTTAACCTTATCCTAGTATGTGCTGCCAATTGCCGTGATTCTATTTATTATCCATTTTAATACACATTAAACATAAATTATGTAGATGTAGACATAACATTATTATACAGTGAAATGAATAAGTATTTCTCCCAATCTGTGGGGGATTGAAAAAAAAAAGACTGGAAATTAGTAAGAGTGTAAGCCCTTATTATAAAATTTTATTAGAAAATCTCATAAAATTCTACAGGATTTTATTTCACTCATTCTGGTGTAAAGGTCTAGGAATATAAATATATGTAGATAAAATGTATATGTGTTCCGGTGTTATTACTGCTCAGAACTGGCTTCGGTTTTAAAAACTGTCTCCTTTCTATGTTTTAGGATGGACACAGAACGTACTTGGCTGTGAGAATACAGGCTGGCAGTCTTGCAGAGATGTGTGTGTGTGTGTGTGTGTGTGTGTGTGTGTGTGTGTGTGCTCATGTACTCAGGAACCAAAGGAAATGTACACAACCGAGAATAAGCAAATAAACTACAGAGAAAGGAGAGTACAAACTGAAATGCAGGAAATTGGATTTTAGGAGTGAGGGTGGGGGTTGGCTCTCTGCTGGCCCAGATGCCCAGGGAGGGTCTTGGGCCACTGGGGCACACAGGTGGTCGTAGGCTTGTTGATTCAAGGCAAGGCTTCCAGTTGAATCTTTGGACATGGTGGGATGGAAGAGGGAGAAATTGACTGAAAGGCTGAGAGGGAGCATGAAGAAGAGGCAGGGAGAGAAAAGAAGAAAGAGGGAAATAAAAGGAGAGTGAAAGAGTAAAGAATGAGGAAGAAAGAAGATAGATACTGAGAGACAGAATTAAAAGAGTGACAGAGAGAAACTAGAGAGACAGAAAGACACACAAAGATAGGGGAGGGAGAGAGAGGGAGAGAGAGGGGGGGGGGGAGAGAGAGAGAGAGATTAGAGAAAGACTGAAGCAACAAAACAGAAAAGGTAAGAAGTAAGACAAAGAAAGATGGAGAGACAGAAACACTGTAAGAGAGAGGCTCCAGAGGGCTGTGCTTCTCACATTCCTCCAATGTGAGGGAACTCATGGGAAGTCTTTGTGGGGCTGCTTTGTTTGCTCCCAGACTGGGGATCTGGCCCCACTGCTGGCTTGATTCTCAAACAGTGGGTTTGTAAGCAGCAGCACTCTAGGCTGGGAGAGAGGTGGGGGGTTGGGGAGGGGGATCTGCCAGCCAGCCCTAAACCTTTGGATTATATTTAATTTTGGCCACTTTGATGATGTTCTAATTGTCTTCCAGTTTTCCAATTTCCCTCATCCAATTCATGAAAGGGACTTGGTGCTTTCTGGGACTCAGCACTCTGCCTGGGGGAGACTTTAAAGCCTCCCTTTGATAAATGTGTCCATAGTTCCATAGCAATTTTCTTTACCAAATTCTTACTGTTGGTTGATACAGTCCTCAGATGTGCCCTGGAAAAAGAAATCCCAAGTTCCCCCAAGTTCCAGCCTTTGGGGGTGGTCTCTAAGGGAAATCAACCAGAATATAGGGGAACCTTCCCTACTCCCAGGCCCTGGGGGACAGGGTGGCATTTCCAGCACTCTCTCTGCTCCTCAGCCTTTCCTTGCAGCTCCAGACTGATTCCCCAGCTTTCACTGCTACCCAATAGATCTCTCCCTATCCTTCTCATCTCCACTCTCCAGATGTGATAGTCCTTTGAGTGGTGTTCTGGTGGTCCTGCTCAAGGTAGCCCATAGGGAATCATTCATTATATGCCACCATTTTTATGTTATTAGAGATGTTGTTCAGTCCTGTCTGACTCTTTGTAGCCCCAATTGGGATTTTCTTGACAAAGATACTGGCGTGGTTTGCCATTTCCTTCTCCTGATCATTTTCTATAGAAGGAAACTGAGGCAAACTGGGTTAAGTGACTTGCCCAGGGTCACACACCTAGTAAATGAGGTCACTTTTGAATTCAGGTTTTACTTACTCCAGCCTCAGAGCTCTACCCACAAATCTCAGAAGAGGATTTGAGGGCAGAGAATATCTCACTTTTGCATTTGTACCCCCAGTACCAGGTATAGTTTTTAAAAAGTAAACTTGTGATTTCGTCAATGTAGAGATGTTATGGTGAGGAACTTTTTGTATCAATAAAAACTTTACTTTTTCTTCTGAGTACAAAGAAAGCACTTAATGAATCATTTTTAAATTGATTGCTCCCTCCCACCCCCTTGCACCCCTCGAACATTCTCTCTCCTCCTCAAATTCTCCTAGAACCCTTTGGATCTCCACTCTGTCCTTTCCACTCTGACCTGTGTGTATATCCTAACTTCTCCTGTTCCCTATTAGATTGTAAACTCCTTGAGAGCTGAAACAACGTCCTTTCTTTCATCTTTGAAAGTGATCCCGGGATCTTGGAGTGTCTTATATCCAATAGGCGGTTAACAAATGTTTGAGCTGAATTTAAATGAATAAGGATTGTTTGGGGTGAGGTTTCTTTCTCCTTTTTGATTCTACCTCCATATTTCCTGGCAAATTGATCTTCTTCCCCTTTGGTGCTTTCCCCTTTGCGTAGTATCCCTTGTTTCAGGTTCAGTATCCCTTTCCTGGTTCCTTCCTTCCTTTAAAATGCCCTTATTTGGTGCCTGGTTCCCTCCAGATCCTCTTCTCTGCTAGGTGGCAGTTAATCTGGTAAGTGAATCGGTGTTAATGTGTTAGTGGCTGTAAATCGATTAATGGGTTATTCAGCTAAGGGTTAGTTGTCTTTTAATAGGGACCCTCTGGAGATATTAGATCCTTAATAATCTACGGGGGGTGGGAAATAGTAGGCAAAGCAGCAGATTCATAAGGGAAAGATTTGGGAGCAAAGGGGCCTTTTGGTATCCTTCAAATCACAACATAAGCAGTGGTGTACTCAATCTGCATGGATGTCTGGTTTTGATTAGTAACAAAACAAAATCAAACATTGTCGCCAAAGCTTAGCCAGCCTCAGTTTCCTCATTTATAACCTAAGGGCAGTAGAAGAAAGGTAAATTAAAAAAACAAAAAAAAGAAGAGAGGCAGATTGGACTAATGTTAAGGCTCTTTTTAGATCAACATTCAAGAAAACCTGTCGTCCTGCAGCCAATAGCATCCTCTTCCTCCTACAAAGAAGTATCCTCATTCTTTTTTGTTGGACTACTTATCTAGAGAAGTAACTAAGATAGGGCAATAAGGCTTCATTCCAGAATGTTAACATTTAGAAGGTGCTTGCTGACAGTCAAGTAGAAACTGAGCTGAGCACCTATTTAGCAAGAATACTTTGTTTAAAACATTGCTGAGTGACCTTTTAACATTCCCCCTCCCCATCCCGGGGTCCTGCTTCCTAGGGGAGCCCCTTCTTGACTCATCCTGACCCTGCTTACCTTGCCACTCCATGCCTCCCTCTCCAGAATCAGCCTCTGGGTAACCAAGATGGCAGCTTAGGACACACCAGTAGTGTGGATCTCTAAAGTAGAGAGGAAAGAGGTGCACACTTACTTGCTACCAGCTTGATTTATCTTGAGGTTCTTTCTCCCCCCCCCCCACCACTTTCTGTCTTAGAACTCCAAGACTGAAGGGCAAGGACTAAGCAAATAGGGTCACACAAGTGGGAAGTTTCAGAGGCCAGATTTGAACCCAGGTCCTTCCTTCTTCAGGCCTGGTGCTCTGTGCCACCTAGCTACCTCAAGGTTGAGTTTCGTGCCACTCACTTGGTTCCTATGTCTTGCTACTTGCCCTGGGGAGCAAGATTGGCTTAGTTAAGCTCTGTTTTCATCCATCCCTTATGCTTCCCTTTCCTCTGGGGCTCTACTTTACTGGCTGCTGAGTTGGTGGTGGGGCAATGGCTTGTTCTCAGGAGGCCCAGTAGAAGTGGACCTCTCTTTCTCTTATTCCCTAAAACCTAGTAGGGGCCGCCCATTCCTGAACTTCCCCAGACGGGAGCCCAGGAGAAATAGCAGTGTCCTTGATTGGTCTGTGGCCAAGACATTTTTAGTTCCAGTGAGTTTAGGAGAAGGTGGGAAGACTTTTGGTCTGGACACAAAGGCCAGAGAAAGGATTCCATCTCAGTTCTTGTCCCAGAGGTGGGGTGTGATGGGTTGGGGGGCAGGGTAGAGAGACATGGGGTGCAGAGCCACAAAATGCCACCAGAGGGCAAGATGGAAATAGCAACCTCAACCAGCCACCAGACCTCTGGGAGGGCAGCTTTGCTGAATCCAATTTTCAGCTGTCCCCCATTGCTTAGGGACCCCAGTTTAAGGATGCCAAAATGTGGGGCATGATCTCTTGTTGTTCAAGTGTTTTTAGTCTTGTGTGACTCTTGGTGACCCCATTTGGTTTTTTTTAAACCCTTACCTTCTGACTTAGAATTAATACTACATATTGGTTACAAGTCAGAACAGTTAAGGGCTAGGCAATGGGGGTTAAGTCACTTGCCCAAGGTCACCTAGGTAGGAAGTATCTGAGGTCAGACTTGAACCCAGGACCTTCTGTCTCTAGGCCTGACTCTCAATCCACTGAGCTACCCAGATGTCCCCTATTTGTGGTTTTCATGACAAAGATGGTTGAGTGTTTTGCCATTTCCTTTTCCAACTCATTTGACAGATGAGGAAATTGAGGCAAACAGGGTGAAGTGATTTGCCAAGGATTACATAGCTAGGAAATATCTGAGGTTAGATTTGAACTCAGGTCTTCCTGACTTCTACTATCAGCCCTTAACTAGCACCCTGGTCCCAAAACCTCTTAACTCTGGCCAGGCCCCTTGTAGGAACAAAGTACTGGTCACAAGGAGATAGAACAGAAGAGTGTGAATCCTTAATTTGAATCCATCTCCACTCTAGGGAAAGTCATTACTTAACTGAGCAGCATTTCCCTTTCCTAGGCATTTTGCCCTTATTGGCTTCTTCCACATTGGGTTGAAAAGGGGAATAAGTCTTTTAGGAGCTGGACTGTGACTTGGGTCTTGGTACCAGAACACAGTGAAGATTCAGAAAGGATAGAGTCCCGAGAGGAGTGAGGGGAGCCCTGTGAACTCCAGTGTATTCTAGGCAAGAGAAAAAAGAAGACCAGTCTTCCTCTCTGCCCATTGCCCAGCGCCAGTTTAGGCTGTGATCCACCAAAAGTGCTCCAACTCTGTGCTTTGCTGGTTGGGTGCCTTTGGGAAATCGAATTCCCCTCTTTCCACCTCAGTTTCCTTCTCTGTAAAATGAGTCAAGTCGAGCTAGTTCTAAGGTTGGGTTGCTGGGATCTTAGGACTCTATCATCAAAGCTGCCACATGACTTCTTCTGTAAGGCTTGAGACCAAAGGAGAAAACCCTCTGAGGTCTCCCCACCTCCCCACCTCTTGCTGCTCTCCTACTCCCAGAACCTCCCAGACACACATGCAGCCCATTCACTATTGTGTTCCCTGCAGGTGGGACCTCCTGATTGGAAAAGGAGGAGGCAACAGAGCCCCAGGGCCTGCAGCAAAGCAGATGGTGCTTCCCTGCTGCTTTGGGAAAAACAACCGGGCTTCTGTTTCCTACCCTAACCCTGAATATCCGGGGACTGAAGCTAGGGTCCTGTCCAGAGGCCTGCCCCCACCTCCTCTGGCCCATGGGCCTGGGAACAGGGTCAGGCACCCTAGAAGGAGAGATGCTGGCCCAGTGCCTGAGACATATAAGAGTCGGTATTGATTCAGTATCTGAGTTGGGCCAGGACAAGACCCCAGGAAAGGCAGAAACATGGAGCTGGGGTCAGGGGGTGGGGAGATGGGGGAGGAGCTGTGCTGGGTTTAAAGTATTCTATTTGGAGGGTAAGAACCAGGGTAGATGGCAGAAAGCAGTTCATTCGGATCCTCCAAATCTCTGCCTCTCCATCCTGATCTTTCTCAAGCATCTGAATCAATATGTCAGCATACGGTGCCATATATTAAAGGATAAGATCCTATTTCTGCCCTCACAGACAAGAAGGGAGAAAAATTTTAGCCCCCCACTACACTTCCCAAAGCCTCGAGGCAGACAGTAAAGGGAAGAGGGGAAGATCTGGGCAAGAATATCATCTCTTGTACTCAATGCTTGAGAGACGTAGAGCAAATCCCATCCCTCTCTCGACTTCAGTTTCTTCCACTGTAAAATGAGGGGGGTTGGTCTGGTTAATCTCTAAGGTCCCTTCCATCTATTACCCTTGGCAGGCTTGTTCTTTGATCCTAAGGAATGTTTCCATACTTCTACTTAATGCTAGTGTTTTTCTTCTATTGATTATCTTTAATTTATCTATCTGTCTATCTGCCTGCCTGTCTATCCATTCATCCATCTATCTGTATATCTCTCTCCTCTATCTATCTATCTATCTATCTATCTATCTATCTATCTATCTATCTATCTATCTATCTATCTATCTGTCTGTCTCTGTCTATCCATCTATCTATCTATCTATCTATCTATCTATCTATCTATCTACCTATCTATCTACCTATCTATCTATATATCGGTCTATCCATCCATCCATCCATCCATCCATCTATCTATCTATCTATCGGTCTATCTATCTATCTATCTATCTATGTCTGTATGCTTGTCAGTCTTTCTATCTAATCATCCATCCATCTATCTATCTATTTATCTTTTATTTGTCCACAGTTCTATGCATGTTGTTTCCCCCAATAGATTATAAGTTCCTTGAGGATTTGTTGTTTGTCACATCCAACTATTCTGACTACATTTTGGAGTTTTCTTGGCAAAGACACTGCAGTGGTTTGCCTTTTCCTTCACTAGCTCATTTGACAGATGAGGAAACTGAGGCAAGCAGGATTAAGTAACTTGTCTAGGGTCACATAGTAATTGTCTGAGGTCAGATTTAAATTCAGGTCTTTCTGACTTCAGACTTGGTGTTTTTCTATCTACCTAGCTGGTCCTCTTTGAGGGTAGGGCATGCCTTTTGCTTTTCTTTGCAGCCCCAGCTGTTAGCACAATGCCTGGCAACATGCTTGTTGACTGATGGATTGGTTACCACTTGTAAATAAATGACTCTCACCATTTCTTCTGCTGTTAGAACCTTAGGTTCTGTATTTGTGGCACCTGAGGAGCAGCCTAGCAGTGAGTACCAAAGGAGCTCAGAAGGAGATATACTCAATAATCACTGCATCAATATTCAGTGATCAATTAAAAAATTTTAAAAATTAAAAAAAGAAGGAGATATGACTGTTGGCAGAGGTGATCAGGGCAGGCTTCTTGGAGGAGGTGAAGCTTAGATTAGAATGGAAGGCAAGATGGAAATAGGTGGAGAGAAAGGAGAAGAGACTCTGGGACTTTTCTTGTTATGATGTGAACAAAAGCCCCAATACCAGCTTGGAACAGCAATACCTGTAGGGCCAGGAAATTATTAATGGGCCATTGTCTCAAAAGTAAGAAAAGTCTGGTCTTCTTAAAGAATATCTTTATTAAAAATAATATCCTTATTAAAAAGCAAAACAAAAACCACTACCCAACCCTCATCTGTGTCATGCTAATACAAAGGCAAAAACAACTCCCTGGATTGCTAAGACCCTCTCTACTCTCTCTCTCCCTCCCAAACCCCCCCCCCCCCAGTCCCTTCCTTTTCTTTCCCCAGCAGAGCCTTTCTCCGGGGCCACTGCCCTGCCCTGCCTGTGACCCTTCCTATCCTGACCTCTGGGGTTGCCCACTTCCCTTCCACTGGACCATTCCTGATAAGGAGACCAGAAACAGGTTTGACCTTTCAACTCCACATAGCTCTCCAATGAACCTAGAGTGCCCCGCACATCCTGGGTCACATCCTGAGATGCTCATTGCCTTCTCTAGGTAACCTGCCTCTCTCTGGCCAGCTCCTGGAAGAATAAGGGAGACTTCACTGGATCAGCCAAACAGAAGAGCTCCAGGAATGCAGGGTCACCAGGTTCTTAGGCCACAAAGGCAGTGTCACCCAATTTTAGAAACTCAGCGAATCCAATGAGTCTAAGGGCGCAGAAATGCTCCAAGAAACCCATTCTCTCCACTCCCAGAGCCCAAAGACTGGATGTCGATGGTGTCGAAGAAACTTCTCTGCTTTGATTGATCCTCTTACCAAATTGATTAGAGGTTTCTATCTTCTTGTAGACAATGACTTGAGTTAAAAACAATCATCTTCTCTGCCCCATCTTTGACTGAATAGATTCTATGAGCGAATTCATTTTATAAGGGAAGTTTCTCAAAAATAGTGCTTCTTTACCTTTTTTATGTTATGCCCCATTCAGAATGTCCGATAAAATCATCGCATCTCTTCTCAGGAGTAATTCTTTTTTTTAAACCCTTACTTTCTGACTTAGTAATAGTTCTAAGGCAGAAGGGCAAGGGGCTAGGCAAACAGGATTTAGTGACTTGCCCAGGGTCACTCAGCTGGGAGGTGTCAGAGGTCAGATTTGAACCCAGGTCCTCCTGACTCCAGGACTGGTACTCCATCCACTGTGTCCCTTAGCTGCTTGGAGTAACCCTTTTAAATACATAAAATAAAATTTATAATTTACAGTGGAAACCATTACAGTAGTCTTCTGCCTCAGAACCAATATACAGTGTTGATTCTAAGACAGAAGGTAAGGGTTAAAAAAAAAAGAATAGAAATTAAGTATTGGTTCCAAGACAGAAGAGCAATAAGGGCTAGGAAATTAGTGTTAAGTGACTTGCTCAGGGCCACACATTTAGGAAGTATCTGAGGTCACAGTTGAACTCAGGACCTCCCTTCTCCAGGCTTGGGTCCCTATCCACCGAGCGCCCTTAGATCTTTTCCTTTTTACTCCATCACTGTAGTAGCTTTGGCCATGGGGGACAGGGGAGAAGAAGGAAGCAAACATTTTTTAATTACCTACTATGTGCCAGGCACTCTACTAAAACCTTTGTGAATATTACCTGTCTGTGCCCCATACTGGCACTGGAATATATCCTTCCTCTTTTTACTCTCTTTCTGTCTTGTATATTGGTTTGTTTTCCCCCATGATAGCCAACTCTCCAATATCTGCAGCATAGGGTGTCTGCTTAATCAAATATTTTGTTTTATAAAGGCTAGACTATATGAGGAATAAATGAGACACAGCTCACCAGTTTTTAAAGAACTCAGCTTATGCTAGAATGCAATTATCCCTAAAATTGCCCTGAATGTAGTGTGATCTTTCATTGATGATTCAGAAGGTCCCTCAGGTTGACCTAGGGACTAGATCAACTGGTACTAGATCAGGGTACTAGAGTTCTGTAGGAATGCTGGATAATTGAGAGTCCCTATTCACATTATACCAAATGTTGTTAGACACATAGAATATAGGCAATAAATATCTATGGAACTAGATGGGATTGACCTTGAAATGAGGGGAGTAAATTTGTTATACATAAGGATCATAGGTTCTAGAGATGGAAGGGACTTTGGAGATTATTATTAGGCTGACTCCCTTATTTTACAGGTGAGGAAAACAAAGTCAATAGTGATGAAATAGTTCGGCTAAGATCACCTAGCCATGAAATATTTTTCTGTATCCCCATCAGTGTTCAATACTGGCCTGAACATCATGATCATGCCTTCAGGAAACCTCATGACCAGGAAACTCATCATGCTTTAAGATGGCATCAGCAAATTAAAAAAAAAAAAGGCAGCCAGGTGGCTCAGTGGATAGAGCTCCAGACCTAGAGATGGGAGGTCCTGGGTTCAGATGTGATCCAGCTGTGTGATGCTGGGCAAATCACTTAATCCCAGTTGCCTAGCCCCTTCTGCCTTGGAACTGATACTCAGTACTGATTTTAAGACAGAAGGTAAGGGTTAAAAAAAGAGAGACAGCATCAACTTTGGTACCACACTTCTTCAATACCTTTAGCAGTCTGTGCCCCTCTAATTGGAGGACTGGTGGGTAAAGCCTTCATTTAAAGAGGGCTCTCACACTAATGCATTGCTGGCAGAGTTGTGAATGAACCCAACCATTCTGGAAGGCAATCTGAAATTATGCCCAAAGAAGCTTTAAAAGACTGCCTGCCCATTGATCCAGCCATACCACTACTGGGTTTGTATCCTAAAGAGATAATAAGGAAAAACACTTGTACAAAAATATTCATAGCCGCACTCTTTGTGGTGACAAAAACTTGGAAAATGAGGGGATGCCCTTCAATTGGAGAATGGCTGAACAAATTTGTGCTATATGTTGGTGATGTAATACTATTGTGTTCAAAGGAATAATGAACTGGAGGAATTCCATGTGAACTGGAAGAACCTCAATGAACTGATGCAGAGTGAAATGATCAGAACCAAGAGAACATTGTACACAGAAAGTGAAACATTGTGTAACAATCCAATGTAAAGGACTTTACTAACAGTAGCAATGCAATAATCCAGGATGATACTCTTGAAGGATTTATGAGAAAGAGTGCTCCACATTGAGAGAAAGAACTATGGGAGTAGAAATGCAAAAGAAAAACATATGACTTATCACGTGTATATATGGATATATGTTTTGGGGTTTTGGCTTTAGAAGATTTCTCTGTAGCAAAAATGAATATTATGGAAATAGGTATCAAGTGATAACATTTGTACAACCCAGTGGAATTTCTTGTCGGCTCTGGGAGGGGGAGGGAAAGAAAATGAGTTATGTAATGTAAAAAGTAAAATGTTTGCCTGTTCCTGAAAATTCCTTCTTTCAGTAAACATGAAAAAATATTTTTAAAATAAATAGATAAAAAAATTTTAAAATCCACTTTCCACCAGCTGTCCTCTTTAGACTTGGCTCCACCATACTCCCAAAGAAGGTGCTTCTCCAAACTGTGCCCTCCCCTTCAGGTTTCTTGTTTGTCCATTCTTCCATTATCACCTGAAGGCACTGCCTTTCTTCTTCTTTGTTTCCCTAATGCTTATTGTACACCCAGTATATAGTAGGCACTTCATAAATGTTATCATCTGACTGGCAAATTGGGAAGCCAGAAGGGAGCAGGTGGGCTTGTTTTGCCTAGTGAGTGTGAAGGTGTTTCCACCCACATAATGGCCTCATTTAGCCATGATATTTAAGGAGAGGAACTGGTAGCAACATTTGCTGGGGTATTTGAAGCTAGTCAGAACCTTCTTCTTGCTGAAGCTGGCCCCAGAGAGGATCTCAGTATCCCCTGGGGAAGCTTGGCTCAGAAGGATGGGGGATTCTGGGAGGGAGTAGTAGGTATGACCTTCCCGGTGATAGGGGGAGAGACTGCAGTGGATTTGTGCCTCGGATTTAGCAGGAACATATGGTTCCTCTATAGGTCCCCTATTTCATGTGTGTCAGTTTTGTCTACACAATTTAAGGCCATCCCTACAGATGTAGGCACAGAGCCATTATCTCTACAGGGCTCTGTCTTCTTGGCACCCCTGACCACTGCCACTACTGCCATTTTTTCCAAGTGGACTAATGATAATACAGTAATTGAACTGATGATGAGTCTAATTGTAAAATATAAAAATAAAATAAAACAGAAAATAGAAAAAATTCTGTTTTATAACATATATAACTAATTATAACAAATACCCAGGGGAATTTTAAAGGAGAAATCATGCAAGAACAACAGGAACCTCCAGGATGTATGGAGGTAGGAGGAAGGGCAGTTTTACCCATTGCCTTAGTGTTGGGGGTAATGAATTGACTGTCAGTTTGGGATAATTACTGTGTCTTTTTTCAGTAGCTTTGGGTAAAGGTGGGCTGTGGGAAGGCACTCCCCATCCCATCAATGGCACCAGTACCGGGCTGGGCCCTAGTTTCCTTATTAACCAAACTAGTCCTCTCACTATTCACATAAATGAAAATAAAAGACATAGACTAAACGAGCATCCTAGTGCAATTCAAATAATATGGAAATAGGTCTTGATCAATGACACATGTAAAACCCAGTGGAATTGCATGTCGACTTCAGGAGGGGGGTGAGAGGAGGGGAGGGAAAGAACATGAATCATGTAACCATGGAAAAATATTCTAAATTAATTAATTAAATATAAATTAAAAAATAAATTGATGAAAATAAAAGTCCCTGCCCTCAAGAAGTTTCCAATTTAGCTAAGAGGAATAACATACACAATTAGAGGTTTATAAAAAAAAGTCATATGATGAGGGCATCTAGGTGGCTCAGCGGATTGAAAGCCAGGCCTCGAGACAGGAGGTCCTAGATTCAAATTTGACCTCAGACACTTCCTAGCTGGGTGACATTGAGCAAGTGACTTAACCCCAAACCTAGCCCTTCTACTCTTCTGCCGAGGAACCAATACTTAGTGTTTATTCTAAGACAGAAGGTAAGAGTTAAAAAAAAATAAAAAAGAGTGTCTTGGTATTGAACTCAGAACAAATAGATAGTAGATGCTTAATTCATGCTTTTTGGTTGATTCAAGAAGATTCAATCCTGACCCTCAGAGGGGATCTAGAAAGAGGATTTCATCTTGTGATGCCTAAAAGCTGTGCTTGGTGCCATTGGGAGGAATGGAGTGGTACCGGAACTGTGGCACCAAGAATCTGAGGACAGGAACCCGTGGACTGTTAGCTTGGGAACTAGGAATTTCTCAGCTCCCTCTGGATTGGCAGTGATTTGACCCAGCCCCTGGCTGGGGGCATTGGCACACTAAGTCATTCTTCTGTCTATGACATCTTCCATCAGCCCCAACTGGCCTTTGTCTGCTCCCCAGCCACAGCTATCTCCACCCCCTTTCCTGGCTTCATCTCCTCATTCCACCCTGTGGCCCAAACCTGGACTGTCTCCATAACCTCCTTTTTAGCCCACTTGCCCCACTTCCCAGGACACTTCTTTTTCCTACTCCTTCCTTCTCAAGCTTCCTTCCTGCCTTTATGGATGGGGACCCTGGCTAGGATCAGTTTCCCAAAGGGCAGGGCCAGGGTCCGCCGGCCACAGAAATCTATAGTGTTTCCAGTTCTCCAAGTCCAAGACCAAGTTGTTTTCATCTACAAGATGAGGGTTGTCAGCCTAAAGGAAGTGTGTTTTCAAATTATTTGGAGTCCAGCCTCTGCTCTGCCTTTTGAGAGTCTAAAGAGCCCTCTGGTGTGGTCTAGTGCCTGCCTTCCCCCCTCCCCATTCTCACACACACACACACACACACACACACACACAGACACACACACACACACACACACACACACACACACACACGAGTTTCCTGTGGATCTGGCATGGGAGCCCAGCTTGGGAAAGACACCAATCCCTTTATGAGAACCTCTATTATCCCAGCCCCTCCAAGTCTACCTCTGGCCCAGGACCCCCAATGTATGCCTCTCTATTATTTCACTTCTCCCTCCCCACCACCCACACCCTGTTGGCCCCCCCTGCTTCTCCCCAAGTCTTAGGAATGTACAGGAGCACCTGGAGGCCGTGCCATGTTTATTGTTCTAATAAATACACTGCAGAAGGTCCTGGTGGGGGGCCAGGAGATCAGGGACCCGAGGGGAGGGGAGGTGGGGGGGGATGCAGGATGGGAAAGAAGAGACAAAAGGCATCATGATTCAGTGGGAAGAACTCTGGTCTTGCTGGCTGGAGATCTGACTTGCCATCTTGGCTTCAGTACTTCTAGGCTGTGTGACTTTAGGCAAGTCACTGAACTTCTCTTAGTCTCAAGATCTTCCCCTGCAAAAAGAGAGGGTGAGATTGAGTGACTTTTAAGATCCCTTCTGAACCTAAAAGTCTTTGATTCTGTTAATGGACAGAATTGTAGAAAGGGGAAATGAACCCCAAATGAGAAGCCAAGCAGGAGGAATTTGGAGAGTAAGGATGAGGGTAAACTGGAGGGAGAAACAGAGATCAGGAGAAATGCACTCCTACTCCTTCATTTTCACTGAATCCTTCCAGAGCAGTCACTTTTGGGGGGATTCAGAGCTGGGAGGATTTTTAGTGGCCATCTAGTCTCCCACCATTTTATAGATGAGGAAGAAGAGACCTAGAAAGAAGTGACCTACCCTAGGTCATTCAAATTATCGACACTGGAGGTGGTTGAATTTGTGTCTTCTGACCACAGAACCAGTGTTCTTTCCACCACCCAGGTCCTATCACCAGAGCTAACAGAACATTCACCCAAAAGCCTCTGGGGAAGTCTTCACTTCTGGTATCTTGGCAGATAGGAAGACTGCCTCCGTGCTTCCAGATGCCAAATGATTTGGCAACCTAGGAATGGGTCCAGGTTGTCTGGGGGAAAGTCCCAAAGGGGTACCCATTACCAGTCTAGGATCTTGGATTCAGCTTCCCCTATTTGACAATTTTTAAAGCAGCTCTGGTCCAAGGGAGCAGCTCTAACCCATTGTCTTCCAAAGAGTTCAATGTTCCACAGCCTCCTGAGCCCCACCAGTTTTCCTAGGAGAGATCAGGGAGGTATGGAGGGGCCCCAGCTGGGAGGGAACAACTGGGCACAGCTCCAAATATAACCCAGAACAGTTGCTGTAGCCACATTTCTGCCAGCTCTGGTCCAATTCCCCAGGGTCCTGGACCATCTCAGATCCCACTCAGAACTTGTCAACTTCACAATTTCCAAAGTCCCTCCCTGCCTTCCCTCTTTTCCCCCTTTGGACCCCCCTTCCCTAGTGTCGACAGCAATTTCCTGCCAGGCCTGATGATAGGAGCCGGGGCCAGATCACGGGAAACCTTATGCCATGGTATCAGGCAGCTGGTGTCCCTTGGAGTCCCAGACCCTGGGCTGAGACTGAGCAGAGCTCCCTGGGTGGGAGGGGGTACCTTGATCTCCCTCTTCTTGTACCCTCCAGCCAAATCTGCTGCCTTCCCAAGAGTTCCCTACCTCAGGCTGATTGCAACCTTCTTCTTCCTTTTGGGGGCTCATGGGATGCCACATGGCATGGTGGCCCTATGAAGGGGGCCCTCCCTGGCCTCATTCTGCCATCCCTTGCTTACATGGATGAAGCCCCTTTCAGGAATACAATTGACAAAAGGATAGACCCGCACCCCAGCCTGGGGGATCCTCATTTTCACCCTGGAGATAGCAGCATCCCCATCTCAGTTGGCAGAAAGCAAAGGAAGTCAAAGAATTTAAGCCTGGAAGGGACCTTTGAAGGGATCTAACCTAAGCCCTTCATTTGACAGATGAAGGAACTCAAGCTCTTGAGAGGTTAAATCAATTGCCCAAGGTCACGCAGGCAGGAACCACCAGAGCCAGGATTCATATTGGACCCCAGCAAATCCAGCATGCTTGCCATTTATCATGGCACCTTAAAGGAGGGATGACTAGGTACCACAGGTGTTTAGAAGCTGGAACTTCTTGAAGCAGATGTCCCTTGATTGCCATTGAACTATATCCTCTAAAAGCCCCTGGCATTTGCTGAGATGCCCTTTTGGGCATTGGGAGAGGCACCTCTTCTGTCTCCCTCTTCCAGTCTCCCCACAGCTTCCAAGACATCCATTGCTTGAAGTCCCAATGACACTTGGGTGTATCATTCAAACGATGTCTACTATCTACTTGTTTCTGTTTTCTGTCTGTGTGTGTGTGGGTGCCTCCTCCCTGCCTGGGAGCTCCCCCCAAATCATGGAGCTAGATGTCTTCCTTCTGTCTCACCAGAAAGTCAGAACAGCACTCTGTACCTGATAGGCTTGTGGTATGGAAGCCCCTTGTGGGCAAGGACTCTTCCCATTTTTGCCTTTGTATCCCCCGAACGGTACCTGGAAGATTAGAATAGATTAAAAAATGTTTGTCAAATGAATGAAGGAGTGAGTGGGATGCTGTGGGCTGACAGGTGGGGGGGCAGTCAAAAGAATTGAGCAGTGAGGGGCAGCTAGATGGCTCAGTGGATAGAGAGTCATACCCAGAGAAAGGAGGCTCTGGATTCAAATATGACCCCAGACACTTCCTAGCTGTGACCCTGGGCAAGTTACTTAACCTCAGTTGCCTACCCCTTAGAGCTCTGCCATCTTGGAACCAATTCTTAGTGGTGGCAGGTAGGGAGTAGAAGGTAAGGGTTTAAAAAATGGGACATTGCCCAGAAAGGAAAAGACTGGTCCTCTGTGGAGGGGCTATGCCTGCTTGGGGCTGAGGATGGAGATTGTAGATCGAGAGCCCCTTACATCCTTGCCCCTTTCTCTCTTTACAGCCTTCTTATGTTTGCTTCCCCAGCGTGCTGTCTGTGATGCTGCCACACTGGCCTTGTTCCTCCCCCAAGACCCTCCATCTCTTACCTTTGGGCGCTTGCATGTCCGTACCCTTTGCTCAGAGTGCCTTCCTTCTTCACCACCACCTCTTCATTTCCGTGACTTCCTTCAAACCTCAGCTTAGATTTTACCCAACAACCCAAAGGAGGTCTTTCTCGGATCCCCCCTCTGCTGAAGCTTTCCCTTTTAAGGTTCTTTTCAATCTGCTTTGTGTGTATCTAGTTATTTATAGGTTGTCTCCCTTATTGGACAGAGCACTGAACCTAGAGTCAGGAATTCAAATCTGTTCACTATTTCAGACACTAGTTGTGTGACTCTGGACAAGTCACTTAGTCCTGTTTTCCTCAGTTTCCTCATCTGTAAAATGAGCTGGAGAAAGAAATGGCAAAGCACTCTAGGATCTTTGCCAAGAAAATCCCAAATGGAGTCAGATGAAAATGAAAAAATGACCAATCAGTAGCATCCTTTACTGGACTGTGAGCTCCTCAAGGGAAGAGATGATTTTTGTCTTGCCTTGGAACCCTGGTACCTAACACACAGTAGGTGCTTAAGTAAATGCTTAATGCTTCACTGACTTAGGAGCAGGGAAGTTTCAGCCTTAGTGCCTAGAAAACAAACAAACAAACACACCGGGAGAGCCCTTCTTCCCTCAACACAGACACCTGGGAGTTTAAAGACAAAGACACCTTAAGGGGTCAGCTGACTGTGAGGCAGCTTCTTTTTTTTAAACCCTCATGTTCTGTCTTAGAATTGAAACTAAGAGTTGTCAGAACCTCCAGAGAAAGAACTGTTGGAGTCAGATGGATGGGGATCAAAGCAGACTCTTTCATGTTGGTGTATTTATGGTTTTATTTGGGGGTTGTGCTTATATTTGACTTTGATCTCACAACAATGACCAATGTGCAAGTATGCTTTGCATGATAATAAAAATGAAATTTAAAGATTGGCAGAAAAGCAATAAAGGCTAGGCATTTGGGGTTAAGTGACTTGCTCAAGGTCACATAGCTAGGAAGTGCTGGAGTTCATATTTGAACCCAGGACCTCTTGTCTCTAGACCTGGTGCTCTATCCACTGAGCCACTTAGCTGCCTGAGGCAACCACATCTTGGTGGAGGTAGCTGGACCTGGGAAAGAGAGCCTAGGTCTGGGGCTGAGCTCAGACCAATGTCCAGGTCCACTTTTTTCAAGACACGAACCTTCTTCTTTCCCTAAGGCTCCTCTTGGGAGTTTCCTCATTTTCATGTTCTTGAGCCATCGAATGAATGAAGCTATTCCTTTTTCTTTTCTTAGAAAATCTATGCTGAGCAACAGTTGTCCCTGTAGGGGCATTAATTGTCCCTGCAGAGCAGAGGGTAGAAGAGATGGGAACTTTGTCTTCAGGGAGTTTACAATCAGACAGTCAGCTAGACGACCAGGAAGAATTGGAAGGGACCGTTGAGTTTATTGTGTCCAACTCCATCATTTTACGGATGAAGAAAATGAGGTCCAGGGAAAAACCATGTCACACTAGACAGAGAGTTAGCCCTGGGGTCAGGAAGATCACCTCTAGCTGGATGGTCCACATCAATTTTGCCCACGAGTTTCCACAGTGACATATTTTTAATGTCTATGCTTGGGAACAAAAGCTTTGGTTCTATGGTACCATTTTGAGGCATTGGGTCAGGGAGAAAGAATGCCTGATCTGAAGAGATTTCAGGGAATGAGAGTTGATAAAGTGAAGACTGATGTACTTCTGGGTAAGGAAGGGGGCATTCAGAAGTGGAAGAAACACTCTGAGGGATCTGTGACTTTGTTTTAAAGCATAAAGAAGCCCTTAAAGCTAAACCAAAAGACTACTGTACAATCTTAAGCAAATAATTAAATCCCCTCTTTGGAAAAATAGATGATAAATGCCAGCATCCTCTGTGGTCTCAGAGTTGCTTCGAGGTTCAAAAAGATAATATCTATATGACATTTTACAAACTTTAATGTACAACTTAAATGCCAATTATTATTATTATTTTGTGACTTGCCCAAGGTCATATGGTGAGTTAGCAGCAAGAGCCCAGGGCTCAGAGAATCTTGGAGTTGTCATAGATCTAAGCTGATGTCTAACCCATCTCTGATCAAGATTATCTCTTTTTTAATTTTAATTTTTAAAAATCCTTACCTTTCACCTTAGAATCAATACTGTGTATTGGTTTTAAGGCTGAAGAGTGGTAAAGGCTAGGCAATGGAGGTTAAGTGACTTTCCCAGGGTCACACAGTAGGAAGTATCCGAGTCCAGATTTGAACCCAGGGCCTTCCATCCCTGGCCCTGGCCCTCAATTCACTGAGTCACCTAGCTTCCCCCTCCATCCTCCCTTGTTGAAAAGTTGTCCTCTGGTGGATGGGAACGCACATCTTCCAAAGTCTTCCTGTCCATTTGGGGATGATTCTAATTGTAAAGAAGCTTCTGCTAACATTATTGTTAGGAGAATCTATATGGTGCAGTGGATGGAGCGCCAAGTTTGGAGTCAGGAAGATTTGGGTTCAAATCTGAACTCAGACACTTACTAGAAGCGTGACCCTGTTCAAGGCATTTAATACTGTTTGCCTCAGTTTCCTCATCTGCAAAATGAGCTGGAGAAGAAAATGGCAAACCACTCCAGTATCTCTGCCAAGAAAACTCCAAATGGGTTCAGGAGGAGTCAGACATGACTGAAAATGACATCACACTGAAATTTACTTCCACACAACTTCCACTCATCATGCCTCATGAGTGCTCTGTGGGGCCAAGCAGAACAAGTCCATTTCTTCCTTCGATGGATAGCTGTCATACCTGAAGATAGACATCGCATCCTCCTAAGTCTTCAATTCTTGAACATAATGTACATTTGAGAACCATTTCTATGGTTCTGCTCTGGAGACTCTCCAGTCTACCAGCATTTTTCCTAAAAAGTGAAGCCCAGAACTAAACACAATCCTCCCCAAAGGGGCTGAGTACTGAAGGACTAGGACCTCTGTACTTCTGGAAGTTGTGCTTCTAGTCTTGGAACTCAATTTTCAATGAGATTTTGTGAACACTCCATCAGTTGTTGACTCTCATTGAGCTTGATGTCTACTCAGAGCCCCAAATCATCAGAGGAATGGCTGTCTTAGGCACATCCTCCTTAACTTTAATTTTTTTCTGCCTTGTATAAGACTTTATATTCATCTCTATTCAATTTCATCTGACGAATCTATCAATGTCTTTTTTTTAAACCTTTACCTTCCATCATAGAATTGATAATGTGTATTGTGTATTCCATCAGAGAATTGATATTGTATAATGGTTCCAAAGCAGAAGAGTGGTAAGGGCTAGGCAATGGGGGTCAAGTGACTTGCCCAGGGTCACACAGCTGGGAAGTGTCTGAGGCCAGATTTGAACCTAGGACCTCTGGTCTCTAGGACTGGCTCTCAATCCACTGAACTACCCAGCTTCCCCCTATCAATGTCTTAAAAAAAATTTTTTTTTTCACTAGCATGGAGACTACTTTAATCCAAGTCATTGATAAAAATATTGAATAGTGTCAGGCCAAATGTAGTTTCCCTTCCAAGCTGACATGGAAGGATTAATGATTGGTGGGTGTCTTCTGATTCCTAGTCTAATGCTCACTCCATCGTCACCAGTCCTCCTCTCATCCATAGGCATTTGTTGTGTTCCCTGCACTTTGTGCCATTCGGTATAAATGGAGGTAGGAAAGGTTGAATAGAAAATCCACAGAAGACCTAGACCCTGCCTAGGATGCGCTTATATTCTAGCCTAATCCAGAGGAGGCAACATTGATGGCCGAGTAATCAACAGGAGCATTCTTACAAATGTCAAAAGGGTCTAAAAAGAAGGAAAGGACGGCATCGCTGCATCCTCCAATGCTTCTTGGTATCTCTACCAGGGCTGGTCCGTTCACTGCCAGGAGGGTCTTGAGGATGTTGTTGCAGGAGCCAGTTGGCAGCTCACCTTCATGTTATAACCTCAGAGTTGCCTAGGGCACCGAAAGTGATGATGATTGTTTTTTACTTTCTGTCTTGGTAACAACTTTAAATCAGAAGGGAAAGGGTTAGGTCAATGGGGTTAAGTGATTTACCCAGGGTCATACAGCTAGGAATTTTAAAAAGAACCCTTACTTTCTGTCTTGGTAACAACTTTAAGTCAGAAGGGCAAGGGCTAGGTCAATGGGGTTAAGTGACTTACCCAGGGTCATACACCTAGGAAGTGTCTGAACCTAGGTCCTCCCAACTCCAGGCTTGGTGCTTTATTCACTGTGTCACCTAGCTACCTCAAGGTTGTCTTTCCAAGGCAGAAGAGTGGTAAGGGCCAGGGAATGGGGGTGAAGTGACTTGCCCAGGGTCCCACAGCCAGAAAGTGTCTGAGGTCAAATTTGAATCTAGATCCTCCTGACTCCTGGTCTGGTGCTCTATCCACTGAGCCACCTATCTGCCCCTAGAGGACACTGAAAGTTTATATAATCAGTTAATATGCTCCAGAAGCAGGAATCCATCCAGTTTCTCCCGACATCAGGATTGGCTTTCTACTATTCCATGAACGACTCTCGGAAGCATCGCATAGTAGGAGCTCGGCTTTGATCAAATGAAGCCAGTCTAGCTTCTCTCCTCCATCTCTTCCCACGCTGGCCCCTCTCTCAAAAGGCTAGAAGACTACGGCATGTCTTGGGAAAGTGGGCTCTCCCTAGCTCCAGGGAGGACTCACATCGCTCGCCGTCCGCTCAGACCCCGGCCTCGTTCCAGGACAGGGTTTGCTGGCAACCCTCTGAACTCTCCCCGAGAAACTGTGTCCATTTGTGTTGGAGGATCCTTTGTCTCTCCCTCCCTCCCTCCCTCCCATCCTGTCCCCACCCCCTCCGATTCCGCCCGCCCGTCCCTCCTCCCCTCACTCTCTCATCCCCCCAAGGTCCTTTCCCTCTCAGCCCGTTATCTGCTCCTGGGATCTGACCTTGGAATGCACTCCCAACTTGGAGCGCTCCTGACCCCAGGATGGCATTGCAGCCCAGCCCGCCAGCCCTGGGGCCAGCTCCCAGCTCCGCTCCCCTCCCCTCTACGAACCCTCCTGTCACTACGATGATTAAAACAAACACAGCTCGTATTTTTGTTCTTAATCCGATTCTTCGTGGGGCTCTCGGGGACCGGGAGGGAGGATTGTATGACAGAAACACATTCCTGTTGCCCAGGGGCACCGGGGGAAGGAAGGGAGCCCACACATGCCAAAGTGCCGCTTCATGGTTGGGCACCGGGTGCTGGGCATCAGGCCCGGGGGTGTCCTATTGGGAGAGGACACGGGGTGGGGGGCACGTTCCAGGAGGCTTCTAGAAGCTCAAAGGGTTGGATCTGATGACCCACAAGTTCTCTTTGAGCTGGAACATTTGAGGAATTGGCTAAAACCGGATAGCTAGCTAGCTAGAGGGCTTTATTCTTGGGTCTAGACTGGAGACAAGATCCTCTTGTCTCCATTGTCCCTTTCCCTGACATTTCCTTCCTGGCATTTGGCCTTGGAGTCCCCCCAAGACAGACAGACTCCTTTCTCTGCTCTGTTCTCTTCTTGAAGGGAAAGCTGGCTCTGCCTTGGGAGTTTAGGAGCAAGGTCCATTGTTCTTACTATGGGATCCTAAGGAGAGCTGAAGTCGTGTTGGTCCTCCGGAGGGTCGGATTCAGGCAGAGGAAAGAGGGAAGAAGAAAAGGGGTGGGGAAGGAAGCAAGAGAAAAGTGACAAGTGGTTCAATCGTGTCCAACTCTTCGTGACCCATTTTGGGGTTTTCTTGGCAGAGATATTAGGGTGATTTGCCATTTCCTTTTTCAGCTCTTCTACCAGATGAGGAAACTGAGGCAAACAGTTAAGTGACTTGCCCAGGGTCACACAGCTGGTAAGTGTTTAAGTCCAGATTTGAACTCAGAAAGATAAATTTTCCTGACTCCAGGACTAGTGTGCTATCCACTGCTCCAACTTGCTGCCCACGAAGTAAGGAATAGATGAGGGGAAAGAAGAAAGCCAGAAATGTGGGTTGGAGCCCCACAATTAAATGGCATCCTGGCATCTATGGGCTAGAGATCTTCTTAAGCTGAGGCCTGTGAATCCTCAAAGATTTCCCAGATCTATTTCAGGGGGTCCATGTCCTTGAGTAGGAAAAATTACATTTTTCTTTTCACCAGCCTTTGGTTTCCTTTATGACACTAGCCAGTTTATTTTGTGTATTTCAAAACATGACTCGGAGAAGAGTTTCCCCAGACAATCAGAGGAGGCATGACATTAAAAGGGCTAAGAAGCCCTTTTCTAGAACATTTCATTTAGATAAAGGGAGGGGGGAGGAAGGAAAGACAAGGGGACTTAAGTGGGGATCGAGGAGAGGAAAGAGATAGATTTAGAAAAAAGGAGAGAAAAGTAAAAATAAATTTTGGTTGTCAACATTTACATAGTACTTTAAGACATACAAGTCACTTTAAACATATTATCTTAGTTGGTCCTCCCAGCAATCCTGTGAGTTAGGTACTATTATTTTAATAATACCTATTTTACAGATGAATAAACTGAGGCTGAGACTTGTTCAGGGGCACAGAGTTAGTGAGTGACTAAAGCAGGATTTGAACCCAGGTCTCCATGAACTTATATGACAAGAATGAGGAGATATGGAGATATGAGAAAGGAAATTGAAGCATACTATGTAGAAAATAAGAAAGGATTGGAGGAAAATATAATGGGAGGGAAAAAAAGGAAAGGGAAGACAGGAGAGGAGGGTAGAAGTGAGGGAGAGAGCATAAAAGGGTTTAGAGAAGGGACTTAAGAAGGAAAGATGGCAGAGGGGAGAGAGGCTTGGAGAAAAAAGTGGAAGAATTGCCAAAGCCTACACTGTTGTGTTTTTCCCATCTAATTGATGCCACCAACCTGGAGGAAGGTGTGTGTGTGTGTGTGTGTGTGTGTGTGTGTGTGTGTGTGTGTGTGTGTGTGTGTGTGTGTGTGTATGAGGTGAGATCTGCTGAAGCAAAGCTCTATATATTTATTAATCCCATTCCCATAAAAGAATGCTTAATAGTTCCCCAAGTCTCTTCACTCTTTCCCTGACATGCCCTAAATTAAAGTAATAATCCTCAAGGTTGCTGAGGGCTTACAGGGCTGGTCAAGAATGCTATGGTTGGGTCAACTAGGTAGCTCAATGGACAGAGAGCCAGGTCTGGAGATGGGTGATCCTGGGTTCAAATCTGACCCCAGATACTTCTTAGCTGTATGGTCCTGGGCAAGTCACTTAACCCCCACTGCCTAGCCCTTACCATTCCTCTGCCTTAGTGCCACTACATAGTATTGATTCCAAGATCGAAGGTAAGGGTTTAAAAAAAGAATAATATATGATTTCCTTCCATAGGATCAGAGAATACTATTAATAATAGCTAGATTTATAGAGCAGTTTAAGGCAGAGATGTCAGACATCCATGATAATACTACCTTGTTTTTATTGTCTGGCTGACTCAGTTGCATCTGACCCTTCATGACCCTATTTGGGATTTTCTTGGCAAAGATACTGGGATAATTTGCCATTTTCTTCTTCAGCTCATTTTTTCAGATAAGGAAACTGAGGCAAACAGGGTTAAGTGATGTATCCAGAATCAGCTGACTAGGAAATGTTTGAGACCAGTTTTGAACCCAAGAACTTCAGTCCCCAGATCCAGCTCTCAATCCATTGCCTCCACTCTGGGCAGTACATTCTGACATCTCTGACTAATTCATCCCTCAGAAGAAATGCCCTCTACGACATGCCAATATCATAGTGCTAGTTACCACCTCCGGTAATGGGGAGCTTAGTATCTCCTGAGGTAGCCCATTGCATTTTGGGATAATTCTAATTTTAGGAAATTGGGATTTCCCTTCCCCTTAATCCAAATCCTCCCTGCAGCTGTCATCCATTGCTGCTGTTCTCCCTTCCTGGGTCAAACAAAGCAAGTCTTTAAAACCTTTCAGGACAGATAGGAAGTTCCCTTCTTGGTCACTGGCCACCTCAGAGGAGGAACTTATTTCCCATTTTTCCCTATTGCCAGGGCAATCCCCAGCAACTTTTGGTCCACTCTCAGCTGCCCAAGAATTCAGTTTGCTGCTCCTTTTCCTAAAAATAAAATTACTCTTGCATTCTCTTCTTTGTTTGTTTAGTCATGTATTCTTCTGGCAAGTTTTTAGTCAACACCTACCATATGCAGAGGATCTTTCTAAGGACTGTGGGACATCCAAAGATGAATAAGATGCAATTTCTGCTTCTGGTAGGCACTGAAGATGGGGACTGGTTTAACAGCCTTGCATTTCCTTCGGCATTAGTGTCTTTCCAGGACTTGAGACCTCATGGCTGGCCTCCTCATATCTACGTTTCCGAGGTTATAGCCAGAAAAAAAGATTTATCTCATGATGGTTGGGGGGGGGGGGGGTTGCAAGGGGGAGAGTGAATAGAGGTGGCCTATAAAAGTCTCCTAGCTGCTGTAAATAGGGAGCCTAGACTTTGAAAGCCCCAGTCCACTTTTATGTGCTAGTTAAAGGGGTTTCCTGTTGTGTTGCTGGGGTTTACAGGGAGGAGACTGAGGGAAAAGGAGGAAAAAAAGGCAAGGGATGGGTTTCTGGAAGAAGTGAGGATTAACTGGGGTGATGGGGTGGCTTAGGCTCACTGAGGCATTCTTGGGTTCCACTGTCTATTCTTAGATTTCCCTCTGTACCAGATACAATCCCTACTCTTAAAAAACTTTCACGTTAGCAGAAGGCAATATACAGGATAGTAGTGGCTAGGTTGGAGAGACTGGGTAGCCAAGGGGATAGACTGATGGGTCTAGAGTCTACATGATTTATTCATCTTCCCGAGTTCAAATCTTGCCTCAGACACTTACTAGCTGTGTGTGTGTGTGTGTGTGTGTGTGTGTGTGTGTGTGTGTGTTTAAACCCATACCTTCCATCTTGGAATTAATTTTGTGTATTGGCTCCAAGGCAGAAGAGTGGTAAAGGCTAGGCAATGGGGGTTAAGTGACTTGTCCAGGGTCACACAACTGGGAAGTGTCTGAGGTCAAATTTGAACCTAGGACCACCCATCTCTAGTCCTGGCTCTCAATCCACTGAGCTACCCAGCTGCTTACTAGCAGCTACTAGCTGTGAAACCCCAGGCAAATCACTTAATTCTGTTGCTCTCAGTTTCCTCTTCTGTCAAATGAGCTGGAGAAGGAAATGGCAAATACTAGATGTATAATCCTGGGCAAGTCACTTAACTCTGTTGGCCTCAGTTTCCTCATCTGCTGGAGAAGGAAATGGCACATCAGCACAGTATCTCTGCCAAGAAAACCCCATGATGTGGTCATGAAGAATTGGACATGAAAGTGACTGAACAAGAGGAGCTAGATGCTAAATAAGGATCTTCTTGGGGAATAAAGACTGTCTTTTGCCTTTTGTACCCCCAACACTTAGCCCAGTGCCTGACACATAGTAGGCACTAAATAAATGTTTATTGATTGATGCTATCTTATCTGAAGCAATTGACTTATTCAGCTTGGAAAAAAAAAAGAGTGCTTTGAGATCCTTCAGCAGTGCCCCAGGCTATGTGATTCAGCAGATGCTTCAGGAGATATGTAACACTTGAGTGAGTAAATGAATGAATGAACCCTGGGCAGGAACTGCTCCTCTACACAGTGCCTGGCGCACGGCAGCAGTTGCTTAATAAATGTTTATTGACTGATTCTCTGTTCTGCCACCTTACACAACTGCTCCCACTCTACAGATGAGGAAAAGCAAGGAACTAGACACAGAAGGAACTTGTCTGGGGCCATTCAGTGGGTCAGAAAGCCAAGCAGGATCAGGCACCAAGGGAAGGAAGGACTTGCTACTACTCCCCAAAGTCAACTTCAAAGGTGAGGGGTGGTCCTCTTGTACCCCAAGCTTCCCCTCACAGCCCTTTACCGGTCTGTTATCCATGAATTTATCTAAACTTAAAAAACTCTATTTATATTTGTCGTCTGTACCACCTCTTAAAATAATGAGTTCCATAAGTCCCCTCCACATTGCCTGTGGGAGCTGAAATCAGTGTTAAAGCTGAAAGCTCAGCTTAGCCAAACTCTTCTCCTTACAGACGAGGAAACTGAGGTCTCTTGGGGTGTCCTGGGATTCTGTACCCAGAACTCCAAGAGACTTTTGAGCTCTAGAACATCTCCCTCATATTACAGATGAGGAAACTGAGGCTCACGTAAATGTAATAAATGTTAGATCTTTTGATCCCAAATCTAGATAATTCTACTATACTGGAGACAGAGGCAAGACTAGAATTCAGATCTCTTCTTATCCAGTTCCATGTCCTTTTTGCTACACCATAGACGATCTTTTAAAAAAATTACCCTCCATTTATTGATCTCACGTTTTTGTTGTGACTCCTGGTATTCTAAATTTGGAAGGATAGATAGTCAGTCAGTCAAACATTTCTTAAGCACCTACTATGTGCCAGATACTGTGCTAAGAGCAGGTCTGTGCTCAGTAGCAGAGTGGTTCAGGCCAATTGGACCTGGAGTCAGGAAAAGCTGGGTTTGAAACCTGCTCCACATATTTTCTAGTTATGTGAATTTGGGCAAGTTGTTCATTCTCTGGATTGCTTTTTTCTCTTATGTAAAAAGAGAGATCTGGATGTGACCTCCCCAACTTTAAATCTACGGTCCTAAAATTATGTAGATCTTTAAAAAAAATTTAAACTCTTATATTTCATTTTAAAATCAGTACTGTATATTGCCTCCAAGGCAGAAGAGTGATAAGGGCTAGACTACTGGGGTTAAGTGACTTACCCAGGGTCACATAGTTAGGAATGGAATTAAATTTTCTTTCTTTAACCATTACTATTCATCTTGGAATCTATACTGAGAGTTCATTCCAAGGCAGAAGAGCAATAAAGGCTAGGCAATGGGGGGTTAAGTGACTTGCCTAAGGTCACCCAGCTAGGAAGTGTCTGAGACTAGATTTGAACTCAGGTCCTCCCGTCTCTAGGTCTGGTTCTCAATCCACTGAGCCATCTAGCTGCCTCCTATAGATGTACTCTTCAATAATGTCTCTTTCTGACCATCTTTTTCTTACCTGGAAGCTTCTGCCTCCTCCATCACTTAAACTGGACTTTCTCCAGTTGCCTCTCTCCCCTTTGTTTTGTTTGAGGGATGTGACAACAAAAAATAATTCATGCTATTTCAGGTGTGGGCAAATCTAAGGATAATGTCTCCTGTTTGGACTCCCCTCCCTCGAATCTCCCTCTCCCACACCCTCTCCCCAACCCCAACAGTTCTCTGGCCACAGCCTGGCCTCTACAGGGCCTGGGGTCTATCCTGGCCCTCAGGGGTCTCCAGCATTCTTCCCTGATGCAACAGCTCCTCTCTGCTCCTCTGTGACCTTACTGAGTTCCCTCCTGTTCTGGCCAACCAAACACTGCCATATGGGGGAGAATTACATTTCCTGTATATGTGTCAAAATATCTGAGCGGATGTGAAATAGATTAGACATGTATAAAAATAAACTTTTACAGGGTGACTGACTATTCCCCTCCAGGGGAAGCCAGCAACTCCCTCTTCATCTGGGGCCCAGAAACTTGGCCAAAGCTTTGGGGATCACTTCCTTCCCATTCTATCCCATCCTCTTTCCAGGCAGCTTCCTGTGGAGCTAGCTCCTCCTCTGGAAAAGGGTGACCCTCCAGGAAGCTCTGGAAGTGGGCTGACCTCCTCACAACAGGGCTAAAGACTGGGAGACCCTGGATCCCAGCTAGAAGACCCAGAAGTCCTCAGCCATTTCTTTCCTGAGAATTCTGCCCCTCATGTAGCTGCTGACTTTTTCCTTCTATGTCATTACTGGCTCAGAGACCCTGTTGGGGGACTGTGGTACAGGGACACCATGGGAGAATTCTCTACCCAGTGGGGTATGTGCCCTCTTATCTATATCCACCCCCTAATTCTTGCCCAACTGGGGGACCCACAGAAATACAGACCTGAGGTAGAAAGGCCACCTTGGTTCCAGCCAGCATCCTTAATGAATCTCAAGGAATCTCTAGGTGGGAAGGAGCTGTGTGGTCCAACTCATCCTCAGGAAAAGTCTACACAGCATTCCTTACAAGCTGCTTGAAGACTTCCAGTGAAGTCTCCTGCCCTGGGACCTCCCAAGGCTGTCCACTTCATGTTGGGCTAGCTTTCACTTCCAGCTTCATATCAAGCTTAACTTATTATTATTTTTTATTTATTTCACAAAAACCCTTGCCTTCTGTCTTAGAATCAGTACTGTGTATGGGTTCCAAGGCAGAAGAGTGGTAAGGGCTAGGCAATGGGGGTTAAGTGACTTACCCAGGGTCACCCAGCTGGGAAGTGTCTGAGGCCAGATTTGAATCAAGGATGTCCCATCTCCCAGTCTGACTCTCAATCCACTGAGCCACCCAGCTGCCTCCTGAATTACCTTTTAGTAGCTTCTTTTCATTGTTTCTGATTCTCCCTTCTAGGACCAAACAGAAAAGTCTGATCCCTCTTCTTTATAACGGTTCTTTCATTGTTTGAAGACAGTCATCATGTCTCCATGAGAAGAGGGTTTCTGCTTATTCCTAGTGATTCTGATGGAGACAATATAACCTAGAGTTACTGGAAAAACGTGCCCCTGTAGTCAACAACCTTTGTGCAGAAGCCCATGCCTTGGCTTGTAACCTAAATCCTTCCCAGCCAGATTTCTTCTTTCCACCTGGACCAGTGCCCACTTCCGCAGGACCTCCAGAAACCACATCCCTGCTCCCTGGGGAAATTAATCTGCTCGGTTTTGGAACTCCTTGCCTTGGGGCCAATCCATCCTTGTTAGTAACTGAATGAGGGCAAACTTTCTTGGGCCCCTATTCCTAGCTGATCTCAGAGAGGACCATATATGACATCATGGCCAGCTGCCCCCCCCCCCCAGCTCAGCCTCTTGCCATCTGCCCCGACAAACACAGTATCATCTTGCCACCATCACGACCTCTTGCTCTAAGTATTAAAATCAATTCAACAGTACTATTGGAAAGGGCATGTCAATCAACTAACTCGCCATCCATAGACACCCTGGATCTGGAAATTATATCCTTATATGTTTTGTTCCCTCCATTAGAACATAAGCTCCTTGAGGGCATGAACTCATCCCATTCTTTGCAATTGTATCCTCCTGCTTGGCACAATCCCTAGCCCCCCAAATTTGCTTAATAAATGCTTTTTTCATTCATTCACTTCTTCTTTCTGAGAATTAATATCTTCTCTCTCTCCCTCATCTATGGGGGACTAGGGAGAATGTTAGGCAGTAGACATTAGGGTGGGGACAGGGATGGTTCTCAAAGCCATAAATGAAAG
This sequence comes from Monodelphis domestica, assembly GCF_027887165.1. Classification (NCBI taxonomy): domain Eukaryota; kingdom Metazoa; phylum Chordata; class Mammalia; order Didelphimorphia; family Didelphidae; genus Monodelphis; species Monodelphis domestica. The sequence goes on from NC_077228.1 coordinate 479,532,703, forward strand.
CCATGTTTCTGGAAAGCTTCATGCCCTTGCCCTTGAGCCCTTCCCAGAGAATCCTACCATTCTTCATTGTAGAGAAAGACATTTGTTCCCCAAGGGCTGTCAGAGTGATGGGGAATGTCGCCATGGAGGCAGCTGGCATTGTGGTAGATGCTTAGTTGGGAGTCCTGTTGGTTACTTAGAACCGAAGAATCAGAGAGTGTGGCACAAAGAGTGCTGGACTGGAACGTCAGGGGACGTGACTCAGAATCCTTGCTCCAACATATGGTATCCTCAGTGACTTCATTTGTAAAATTAGGATGATGGGATTTGTATTGTCTGTCCTCAGAGGGTGCTTGTGAAGAAAGCACTTGACGCACTCTACAGTCTTCTGTGAATGATTATGAATACAGTAACTGGGGCAATAAGGGACTTCAGAGATCGAGCCTCATTTTCTAGATGAAGCCAAGGGATGGGGCTACTACCGAGACTTTCTCCAGGCTGCACTGGTAGGACCAAGACCCAAAGCCAGATCTTTTGATGTTAAAGCCATCTCTTCAGATTCCAGCCCAGCAGCCCCCTTTCTAACCAGGCCCTCCCAATAACCTAGTCACCCGCTCCTCTGTCCTGCCCACTCTTTCTAGGGATTTGGGGACATTGTCAAATCCAAGTATTGGGCAGAGTTTTTACCTTTTCTTAACTGCTAGACCCTAGGGTGGGACTTACTATCTGGCTAGGACTGATGGATTCTGGGGGAAATTTATGCTTTAGAGGTTATGGTTTGCCACTGGTTTAGAGACTTACCCATGAGGGAGCCCCGACTCTTTGTCTTTACTTTCTGTCTCAGTCACCAGGAAAACCAGTCAAATGTAAGCCCTTGGAGGGCAAGGATCAGGTTTTTCATTTTTATCTCTCCGTTCTGGGTATCTATCAGTGCCACGAATATAGTAGATACTAAATACAGGTATCTCTTCTGCATCATGACTTTCCCCATCACTGTATCGATATAGATATCACATAAGAAATTAAATGGGAATTTCGGGGGAGTTTTGTGGAAATTTCAGAGGACATGGAAAAAATTTAGAAACTAAAAAAAAAAACCCTCACCTTCCTTCATAGAATTGATACTGTCTTTTGGTTTTAAGGCAAAAGAGTGGTAAGGGCTAGGCAATGGGGGGTTAAGTGACTTGCCCAGGGTCACACAGCTAGGAAGTGTCTGAGGTCACATTTGAACCCAGGACCTCCCATCTCTAGGCCTGGCTCTCAATCCTCTGAGTCACCCAGCTGCCTCCTAGAAACTCATTTTTACTTAATATTGACCTACATATAGCCTATGACCAAATAAGTAACACAAATTTTAGAATAAGGTACTATAAACACCCCATAAAAGAAAAAGAAAAAAATGCATTCTTCTCTGGTATGAAGACAGGGCCAAACATTTTTATGTGGATTTTACAGATTTCTAGGGCACTGAGCCCATAACTCCTGTGGTAATAAAGAGATATCTATAGATGGTTGTTGGATTAGAATGGAAAACCATTCCTTCTGTCTCCATCCTATCAATTCCTCCCTTCCTCCCTTCCTCCCTTCCTTCCTCCCTTCCTCCCTTCCTTCCTTCCTTCCTTCCTTCCTTCCTTCCTTCCTTCCTTCCTTCCTTCCTCCCTCCCTCCCTCCCTCCCTCCCTCCTTCCTTCCTTCCTTCCTTCCTTCCTTCCTTCCTTCCTTCCTTCCTCCCTCCCTCCCTCCCTTCCTCCCTTCCTTCCTCCCTTCCTTCCTTCCTTCCTTCCTCCCTTCCTCCCTCCCTTCCTTCCTTCCTTCCTTCCTCCCTTCCTCCCTCCCTTCCTCCCTCCCTCCCTCCCTTCCTTCCTTCCTTCCTTCCTTCCTTCCTTCCTTCCTTCCTTCCTTCCTTCCTTCCTTCCTTCCTTCCTTCCTTCCTTCCTTCCTTCCTTCCTTCCTTCCTTCCTTCCTTTTCCCTCTCAGTCATAATGGAGACTTGGTGGGATGTGATTCATTACTGGAATACAGTGATGGAAAGGTGTGTCTTGTAATAAAGGGATAGGTTTGTTAGAGGGGATGGCAGAGTATTCTTTTTTTTAAACCCTTACCTTCTTTCTTAGAATCAATACTAGGTGGGGAAGCTGGGTGGCTCGGTGGATTGAGAGCCAGGCCTAGAGATGGGAATAATAATAGTTTAACTGGAAAACCCATTGTTAAAATTTCCAAATGGACAGTTACGTCCCAGAAATCAGCAAATGCTATACATTAGGGCTTAAATTTTTACTTTGTTCATTGTTCTAGACTTAAGAAAGTGATGAAGAAAATGTCAGTTTTCAGATTCGTTTTAAAAGTGTTGGGGGCACAGGAGAGTCAGTTATTGATACTACCAGAGGGGCAGCTAGGCGGCTCAGTGGATAGAGAGTGAGGTCTGGAGAAGGGAAGTCCTAGATTCAAATTTGACCTCAGATATTTCCTAGCTGTATGACCTTGG